>NW_026737377.1:0-42727 GCF_949786415.1 Peromyscus eremicus | reverse complement strand
GCCAGAACAGTGAGCTTGCTCAGAACAAAAGAACTGTGCTTCCTACACACACGGGGCATATCTAGTTCAACTCTGCTTAGGAAACTGACCAGAACAGTAGCTTCTCTTCAGTCCAATACACTGTACTTGCTGGGAACAGACGCGAGTGCTATTTGCACTGTGTATGGCAATGGGAGCGCAATAGTGACTCTTCTTAGCAGAAAACAACTCTTGCTCGTAGGACCAGAAACTGCATGGGATTCAACTCCGTTTAGGACTGGGAAACAAACGCTAGCTCGCCTTGCAAGAAACACACTCTGCTTTTGAGAAAACAGCACTCTTCTACTCTCCTGTGTTTCCTATAGGGCCAGAACAGTGAGCTTGCTCAGAACAAAAGAACTGTGCTTCCTACACACACGGGGCATATCTAGTTCAACTCTGCTTAGGAAACTGACCAGAACAGTAGCTTCTCTTCAGTCCAATACACTGTACTTGCTGGGAACAGACGCGAGTGCTATTTGCACTGTGTATGGCAATGGGAGCGCAATAGTGACTCTTCTTAGCAGAAAACAACTCTTGCTCGTAGGACCACAAACTGCATGGGATTCAACTCCGTTTAGGACTGGGAAACAAACGCTAGCTCGCCTTGCAAGAAACACACTCTGCTTTTGAGAAAACAGCACTCTTCTACTCTCCTGTGTTTCCTATAGGGCCAGAACAGTGAGCTTGCTCAGAACAAAAGAACTGTGCTTCCTACACACGGGGCATATCTAGTTCAACTCTGCTTAGGAAACTGACCAGAACAGTAGCTTCTCTTCAGTCCAATACACTGTACTTGCTGGGAACAGACGCGAGTGCTATTTGCACTGTGTATGGCAATGGGAGCGCCATAGTGACTCTTCTTAGCAGAAAACAACTCTTGCTCGTAGGACCAGAAACTGCATGGGATTCAACTCCGTTTAGGACTGGGAAACAAACGCTAGCTCGCCTTGCAAGAAACACACTCTGCTTTGAGAAAACAGCACTCTTCTACTCTCCTGTGTTTCCTATAGGGCCAGAACAGTGAGCTTGCTCAGAACCAAAGAACTGTGCTTCCTACACACACGGGGCATATCTAGTTCAACTCTGCTTAGGAAACTGACCAGAACAGTAGCTTCTCTTCAGTCCAATACACTGTACTTGCTGGGAACAGACGCGAGTGCTATTTGCACTGTGTATGGCAATGGGAGCGCAATAGTGACTCTTCTTAGCAGAAAACAACTCTTGCTCGTAGGACCACAAACTGCATGGGATTCAACTCCGTTTAGGACTGGGAAACAAACGCTAGCTCGCCTTGCAAGAAACACACTCTGCTTTTGAGAAAACAGCACTCTTCTACTCTCCTGTGTTTCCTATAGGGCCAGAACAGTGAGCTTGCTCAGAACAAAAGAACTGTGCTTCCTACACACACGGGGCATATCTAGTTCAACTCTGCTTAGGAAACTGACCAGAACAGTAGCTTCTCTTCAGTCCAATACACTGTACTTGCTGGGAACAGACGCGAGTGCTATTTGCACTGTGTATGGCAATGGGAGCGCAAGAGTGACTCTTCTTAGCAGAAAACAACTCTTGCTCGTAGGACCAGAAACTGCATGGGATTCAACTCCGTTTAGGACTGGGAAACAAACGCTAGCTCGCCTTGCAAGAAACACACTCTGCTTTTGAGAAAACAGCACTCTTCTACTCTCCTGTGTTTCCTATAGGGCCAGAACAGTGAGCTTGCTCAGAACAAAAGAACTGTGCTTCCTACACACACGGGGCATATCTAGTTCAACTCTGCTTAGGAAACTGACCAGAACAGTAGCTTCTCTTCAATCCAATACACTGTACTTGATGGGAACAGACGCGAGTGCTATTTGCACTGTGTATGGCAATGGGAGCGCCATAGTGACTCTTCTTAGCAGAAAACAACTCTTGCTCGTAGGACCACAAACTGCATGGGATTCAACTCCGTTTAGGACTGGGAAACAAACGCTAGCTCGCCTTGTAAGAAACACACTCTGCTTTTGAGAAAACAGCACTCTTCTACTCTCCTGTGTTTCCTATAGGGCCAGAACAGTGAGCTTGCTCAGAACCAAAGAACTGTGATTCCTACACACACTGGGCATATCTAGTTCAACTCTGCTTAGGAAACTGACCAGAACAGTAGCTTCTCTTCAGTCCAATACACTGTACTTGCTGGGAACAGACGCGAGTGCTATTTGCACTGTGTATGGCAATGGGAGCGCAATAGTGACTCTTCTTAGCAGAAAACAACTCTTGCTCGTAGGACCAGAAACTGCATGGGATTCAACTCCGTTTAGGACTGGGAAACAAACGCTAGCTCGCCTTGCAAGAAACACACTCTGCTTTTGAGAAAACAGCACTCTTCTACTCTCCTGTGTTTCCTATAGGGCCAGAACAGTGAGCTTGCTCAGAACAAAAGAACTGTGCTTCCTACACACACTGGGCATATCTAGTTCAACTCTGCTTAGGAAACTGACCAGAACAGTAGCTTCTCTTCAGTCCAATACACTGTACTTGCTGGGAACAGACGCGAGTGCTATTTGCACTGTGTATGGCAATGGGAGCGCAATAGTGACTCTTCTTAGCAGAAAACAACTCTTGCTCGTAGGACCACAAACTGCATGGGATTCAACTCCGTTTAGGACTGGGAAACAAACGCTAGCTCGCCTTGCAAGAAACACACTCTGCTTTTGAGAAAACAGCACTCTTCTACTCTCCTGTGTTTCCTATAAGGCCAGAACAGTGAGCTTGCTCAGAACAAAACAACTGTGCTTCCTACACACACAGGGCATATCTAGTTCAACTCTGCTTAGGAAACTGACCAGAACAGTAGCTTCTCTTCAGTCCAATACACTGTACTTGCTGGGAACAGACGCGAGTGCTATTTGCACTGTGTATGGCAATGGGAGCGCAATAGTGACTCTTCTAAGCAGAAAACAACTCTTGCTCGTAGGACCAGAAACTGCATGGGATTCAACTCCGTTTAGGACTGGGAAACAAACGCTAGCTCGCCTTGCAAGAAACACACTCTGCTTTTGAGAAAACAGCACTCTTCTACTCTCCTGTGTTTCCTATAGGGCCAGAACAGTGAGCTTGCTCAGAACAAAACAACTGTGCTTCCTACACACACGGGGCATATCTAGTTCAACTCTGCTTAGGAAACTGACCAGAACAGTAGCTTCTCTTCAGTCCAATACACTGTACTTGATGGGAACAGACGCGAGTGCTATTTGCACTGTGTATGGCAATGGGAGCGCCATAGTGACTCTTCTTAGCAGAAAACAACTCTTGCTCGTAGGACCACAAACTGCATGGGATTCAACTCCGTTTAGGACTGGGAAACAAACGCTAGCTCGCCTTGCAAGAAACACACTCTGCTTTTGAGAAAACAGCACTCTTCTACTCTCCTGTGTTTCCTATAGGGCCAGAACAGTGAGCTTGCTCAGAACCAAAGAACTGTGATTCCTACACACACGGGGCATATCTAGTTCAACTCTGCTTAGGAAACTGACCAGAACAGTAGCTTCTCTTCAGTCCAATACACTGTACTTGCTGGGAACAGACGCGAGTGCTATTTGTTCTGTGTATGGCAATGGGAGCGCAATAGTGACTCTTCTTAGCAGAAAACAACTCTTGCTCGTAGGACCAGAAACTGCATGGGATTCAACTCCGTTTAGGACTGGGAAACAAACGCTAGCTCGCCTTGCAAGAAACACACTCTGCTTTTGAGAAAACAGCACTCTTCTACTCTCCTGTGTTTCCTATAGGGCCAGAACAGTGAGCTTGCTCAGAACAAAAGAACTGTGCTTCCTACACACACGGGGCATATCTAGTTCAACTCTGCTTAGGAAACTGACCAGAACAGTAGCTTCTCTTCAGTCCAATACACTGTACTTGCTGGGAACAGACGCGAGTGCTATTTGCACTGTGTATGGCAATGGGAGCGCAATAGTGACTCTTCTTAGCAGAAAACAACTCTTGCTCGTAGGACCACAAACTGCATGGGATTCAACTCCGTTTAGGACTGGGAAACAAACGCTAGCTCGCCTTGCAAGAAACACACTCTGCTTTTGAGAAAACAGCACTCTTCTACTCTCCTGTGTTTCCTATAAGGCCAGAACAGTGAGCTTGCTCAGAACAAAACAACTGTGCTTCCTACACACACAGGGCATATCTAGTTCAACTCTGCTTAGGAAACTGACCAGAACAGTAGCTTCTCTTCAGTCCAATACACTGTACTTGCTGGGAACAGACGTGAGTGCTATTTGCACTGTGTATGGCAATGGGAGCGCAATAGTGACTCTTCTAAGCAGAAAACAACTCTTGCTCGTAGGACCAGAAACTGCATGGGATTCAACTCCGTTTAGGACTGGGAAACAAACGCTAGCTCGCCTTGCAAGAAACACACTCTGCTTTTGAGAAAACAGCACTCTTCTTCTCTCCTGTGTTTCCTATAGGGCCAGAACAGTGAGCTTGCTCAGAACAAAACAACTGTGCTTCCTACACACACGGGGCATATCTAGTTCAACTCTGCTTAGGAAACTGACCAGAACAGTAGCTTCTCTTCAGTCCAATACACTGTACTTGCTGGGAACAGACGCGAGTGCTATTTGCACTGTGTATGGCAATGGGAGCGCAATAGTGACTCTTCTTAGCAGAAAACAACTCTTGCTCGTAGGACCAGAAACTGCATGGGATTCAACTCCGTTTAGGACTGGGAAACAAACGCTAGCTCGCCTTGCAAGAAACACACTCTGCTTTTGAGAAAACAGCACTCTTCTACTCTCCTGTGTTTCCTATAGGGCCAGAACAGTGAGCTTGCTCAGAACAAAAGAACTGTGCTTCCTACACACACGGGGCATATCTAGTTCAACTCTGCTTAGGAAACTGACCAGAACAGTAGCTTCTCTTCAGTCCAATACACTGTACTTGCTGGGAACAGACGCGAGTGCTATTTGCACTGTGTATGGCAATGGGAGCGCAATAGTGACTCTTCTTAGCAGAAAACAACTCTTGCTCGTAGGACCACAAACTGCATGGGATTCAACTCCGTTTAGGACTGGGAAACAAACGCTAGCTCGCCTTGCAAGAAACACACTCTGCTTTTGAGAAAACAGCACTCTTCTACTCTCCTGTGTTTCCTATAGGGCCAGAACAGTGAGCTTGCTCAGAACAAAAGAACTGTGCTTCCTACACACACGGGGCATATCTAGTTCAACTCTGCTTAGGAAACTGACCAGAACAGTAGCTTCTCTTCAGTCCAATACACTGTACTTGCTGGGAACAGACGCGAGTGCTATTTGCACTGTGTATGGCAATGGGAGCGCAATAGTGACTCTTCTTAGCAGAAAACAACTCTTGCTCGTAGGACCAGAAACTGCATGGGATTCAACTCCGTTTAGGACTGGGAAACAAACGCTAGCTCGCCTTGCAAGAAACACACTCTGCTTTTGAGAAAACAGCACTCTTCTACTCTCCTGTGTTTCCTATAGGGCCAGAACAGTGAGCTTGCTCAGAACAAAAGAACTGTGCTTCCTACACACACGGGGCATATCTAGTTCAACTCTGCTTAGGAAACTGACCAGAACAGTAGCTTCTCTTCAGTCCAATACACTGTACTTGCTGGGAACAGACGCGAGTGCTATTTGCACTGTGTATGGCAATGGGAGCGCAATAGTGACTCTTCTTAGCAGAAAACAACTCTTGCTCGTAGGACCACAAACTGCATGGGATTCAACTCCGTTTAGGACTGGGAAACAAACGCTAGCTCGCCTTGCAAGAAACACACTCTGCTTTTGAGAAAACAGCACTCTTCTACTCTCCTGTGTTTCCTATAGGGCCAGAACAGTGAGCTTGCTCAGAACAAAAGAACTGTGCTTCCTACACACACGGGGCATATCTAGTTCAACTCTGCTTAGGAAACTGACCAGAACAGTAGCTTCTCTTCAGTCCAATACACTGTACTTGATGGGAACAGACGCGAGTGCTATTTGCACTGTGTATGGCAATGGGAGCGCAATAGTGACTCTTCTTAGCAGAAAACAACTCTTGCTCGTAGGACCAGAAACTGCATGGGATTCAACTCCGTTTAGGACTGGGAAACAAACGCTAGCTCGCCTTGCAAGAAACACACTCTGCTTTTGAGAAAACAGCACTCTTCTACTCTCCTGTGTTTCCTATAGGGCCAGAACAGTGAGCTTGCTCAGAACAAAAGAACTGTGCTTCCTACACACACGGGGCATATCTAGTTCAACTCTGCTTAGGAAACTGACCAGAACAGTAGCTTCTCTTCAATCCAATACACTGTACTTGCTGGGAACAGACGCGAGTGCTATTTGCACTGTGTATGGCAATGGGAGCGCCATAGTGACTCTTCTTAGCAGAAAACAACTCTTGCTCGTAGGACCACAAACTGCATGGGATTCAACTCCGTTTAGGACTGGGAAACAAACGCTAGCTCGCCTTGCAAGAAACACACTCTGCTTTTGAGAAAACAGCACTCTTCTACTCTCCTGTGTTTCCTATAGGGCCAGAACAGTGAGCTTGCTCAGAACCAAAGAACTGTGATTCCTACACACACTGGGCATATCTAGTTCAACTCTGCTTAGGAAACTGACCAGAACAGTAGCTTCTCTTCAGTCCAATACACTGTACTTGCTGGGAACAGACGCGAGTGCTATTTGCACTGTGTATGGCAATGGGAGCGCAATAGTGACTCTTCTTAGCAGAAAACAACTCTTGCTCGTAGGACCAGAAACTGCATGGGATTCAACTCCGTTTAGGACTGGGAAACAAACGCTAGCTCGCCTTGCAAGAAACACACTCTGCTTTTGAGAAAACAGCACTCTTCTACTCTCCTGTGTTTCCTATAGGGCCAGAACAGTGAGCTTGCTCAGAACAAAAGAACTGTGCTTCCTACACACACTGGGCATATCTAGTTCAACTCTGCTTAGGAAACTGACCAGAACAGTAGCTTCTCTTCAGTCCAATACACTGTACTTGCTGGGAACAGACGCGAGTGCTATTTGCACTGTGTATGGCAATGGGAGCGCAATAGTGACTCTTCTTAGCAGAAAACAACTCTTGCTCGTAGGACCACAAACTGCATGGGATTCAACTCCGTTTAGGACTGGGAAACAAACGCTAGCTCGCCTTGCAAGAAACACACTCTGCTTTTGAGAAAACAGCACTCTTCTACTCTCCTGTGTTTCCTATAAGGCCAGAACAGTGAGCTTGCTCAGAACAAAACAACTGTGCTTCCTACACACACAGGGCATATCTAGTTCAACTCTGCTTAGGAAACTGACCAGAACAGTAGCTTCTCTTCAGTCCAATACACTGTACTTGCTGGGAACAGACGCGAGTGCTATTTGCACTGTGTATGGCAATGGGAGCGCAATAGTGACTCTTCTAAGCAGAAAACAACTCTTGCTCGTAGGACCAGAAACTGCATGGGATTCAACTCCGTTTAGGACTGGGAAACAAACGCTAGCTCGCCTTGCAAGAAACACACTCTGCTTTTGAGAAAACAGCACTCTTCTACTCTCCTGTGTTTCCTATAGGGCCAGAACAGTGAGCTTGCTCAGAACAAAACAACTGTGCTTCCTACACACACGGGGCATATCTAGTTCAACTCTGCTTAGGAAACTGACCAGAACAGTAGCTTCTCTTCAGTCCAATACACTGTACTTGATGGGAACAGACGCGAGTGCTATTTGCACTGTGTATGGCAATGGGAGCGCCATAGTGACTCTTCTTAGCAGAAAACAACTCTTGCTCGTAGGACCACAAACTGCATGGGATTCAACTCCGTTTAGGACTGGGAAACAAACGCTAGCTCGCCTTGCAAGAAACACACTCTGCTTTTGAGAAAACAGCACTCTTCTACTCTCCTGTGTTTCCTATAGGGCCAGAACAGTGAGCTTGCTCAGAACCAAAGAACTGTGATTCCTACACACACGGGGAATATCTAGTTCAACTCTGCTTAGGAAACTGACCAGAACAGTAGCTTCTCTTCAGTCCAATACACTGTACTTGCTGGGAACAGACGCGAGTGCTATTTGTACTGTGTATGGCAATGGGAGCGCAATAGTGACTCTTCTTAGCAGAAAACAACTCTTGCTCGTAGGACCAGAAAACTGCATGGGGATTCAACTCCGTTTAGGACTGGGAACAAACGCTAGCTCGCCTTGCAAGAAACACACTCTGCTTTTGAGAAAACAGCACTCTTCTACTCTCCTGTGTTTCCTATAGGGCCAGAACAGTGAGCTTGCTCAGAACAAAAGAACTGTGCTTCCTACACACACGGGGCATATCTAGTTCAACTCTGCTTAGGAAACTGACCAGAACAGTAGCTTCTCTTCAGTCCAATACACTGTACTTGCTGGGAACAGACGCGAGTGCTATTTGCACTGTGTATGGCAATGGGAGCGCAATAGTGACTCTTCTTAGCAGAAAACAACTCTTGCTCGTAGGACCACAAACTGCATGGGATTCAACTCCGTTTAGGACTGGGAAACAAACGCTAGCTCGCCTTGCAAGAAACACACTCTGCTTTTGAGAAAACAGCACTCTTCTACTCTCCTGTGTTTCCTATAAGGCCAGAACAGTGAGCTTGCTCAGAACAAAACAACTGTGCTTCCTACACACACAGGGCATATCTAGTTCAACTCTGCTTAGGAAACTGACCAGAACAGTAGCTTCTCTTCAGTCCAATACACTGTACTTGCTGGGAACAGACGTGAGTGCTATTTGCACTGTGTATGGCAATGGGAGCGCAATAGTGACTCTTCTAAGCAGAAAACAACTCTTGCTCGTAGGACCAGAAACTGCATGGGATTCAACTCCGTTTAGGACTGGGAAACAAACGCTAGCTCGCCTTGCAAGAAACACACTCTGCTTTTGAGAAAACAGCACTCTTCTTCTCTCCTGTGTTTCCTATAGGGCCAGAACAGTGAGCTTGCTCAGAACAAAACAACTGTGCTTCCTACACACACGGGGCATATCTAGTTCAACTCTGCTTAGGAAACTGACCAGAACAGTAGCTTCTCTTCAGTCCAATACACTGTACTTGCTGGGAACAGACGCGAGTGCTATTTGCACTGTGTATGGCAATGGGAGCGCAATAGTGACTCTTCTTAGCAGAAAACAACTCTTGCTCGTAGGACCAGAAACTGCATGGGATTCAACTCCGTTTAGGACTGGGAAACAAACGCTAGCTCGCCTTGCAAGAAACACACTCTGCTTTTGAGAAAACAGCACTCTTCTACTCTCCTGTGTTTCCTATAGGGCCAGAACAGTGAGCTTGCTCAGAACAAAACAACTGTGCTTCCTACACACACGGGGCATATCTAGTTCAACTCTGCTTAGGAAACTGACCAGAACAGTAGCTTCTCTTCAGTCCAATACACTGTACTTGCTGGGAACAGACGCGAGTGCTATTTGCACTGTGTATGGCAATGGGAGCGCAATAGTGACTCTTCTTAGCAGAAAACAACTCTTGCTCGTAGGACCACAAACTGCATGGGATTCAACTCCGTTTAGGACTGGGAAACAAACGCTAGCTCGCCTTGCAAGAAACACACTCTGCTTTTGAGAAAACAGCACTCTTCTACTCTCCTGTGTTTCCTATAGGGCCAGAACAGTGAGCTTGCTCAGAACAAAAGAACTGTGCTTCCTACACACACGGGGCATATCTAGTTCAACTCTGCTTAGGAAACTGACCAGAACAGTAGCTTCTCTTCAGTCCAATACACTGTACTTGCTGGGAACAGACGCGAGTGCTATTTGCACTGTGTATGGCAATGGGAGCGCAATAGTGACTCTTCTTAGCAGAAAACAACTCTTCTCGTAGGACCACAAACTGCATGGGATTCAACTCCGTTTAGGACTGGGAAACAAACGCTAGCTCGCCTTGCAAGAAACACACTCTGCTTTTGAGAAAACAGCACTCTTCTACTCTCCTGTGTTTCCTATAAGGCCAGAACAGTGAGCTTGCTCAGAACAAAACAACTGTGCTTCCTACACACACAGGGCATATCTAGTTCAACTCTGCTTAGGAAACTGACCAGAACAGTAGCTTCTCTTCAGTCCAATACACTGTACTTGCTGGGAACAGACGTGAGTGCTATTTGCACTGTGTATGGCAATGGGAGCGCAATAGTGACTCTTCTAAGCAGAAAACAACTCTTGCTCGTAGGACCAGAAACTGCATGGGATTCAACTCCGTTTAGGACTGGGAAACAAACGCTAGCTCGCCTTGCAAGAAACACACTCTGCTTTTGAGAAAACAGCACTCTTCTTCTCTCCTGTGTTTCCTATAGGGCCAGAACAGTGAGCTTGCTCAGAACAAAACAACTGTGCTTCCTACACACACGGGGCATATCTAGTTCAACTCTGCTTAGGAAACTGACCAGAACAGTAGCTTCTCTTCAGTCCAATACACTGTACTTGCTGGGAACAGACGCGAGTGCTATTTGCACTGTGTATGGCAATGGGAGCGCAATAGTGACTCTTCTTAGCAGAAAACAACTCTTGCTCGTAGGACCACAAACTGCATGGGATTCAACTCCGTTTAGGACTGGGAAACAAACGCTAGCTCGCCTTGCAAGAAACACACTCTGCTTTTGAGAAAACAGCACTCTTCTACTCTCCTGTGTTTCCTATAGGGCCAGAACAGTGAGCTTGCTCAGAACCAAAGAACTGTGATTCCTACACACACGGGGCATATCTAGTTCAACTCTGCTTAGGAAACTGACCAGAACAGTAGCTTCTCTTCAGTCCAATACACTGTACTTGCTGGGAACAGACGCGAGTGCTATTTGTTCTGTGTATGGCAATGGGAGCGCAATAGTGACTCTTCTTAGCAGAAAACAACTCTTGCTCGTAGGACCAGAAACTGCATGGGATTCAACTCCGTTTAGGACTGGGAAACAAACGCTAGCTCGCCTTGCAAGAAACACACTCTGCTTTTGAGAAAACAGCACTCTTCTACTCTCCTGTGTTTCCTATAGGGCCAGAACAGTGAGCTTGCTCAGAACAAAAGAACTGTGCTTCCTACACACACGGGGCATATCTAGTTCAACTCTGCTTAGGAAACTGACCAGAACAGTAGCTTCTCTTCAGTCCAATACACTGTACTTGCTGGGAACAGACGCGAGTGCTATTTGCACTGTGTATGGCAATGGGAGCGCAATAGTGACTCTTCTTAGCAGAAAACAACTCTTGCTCGTAGGACCACAAACTGCATGGGATTCAACTCCGTTTAGGACTGGGAAACAAACGCTAGCTCGCCTTGCAAGAAACACACTCTGCTTTTGAGAAAACAGCACTCTTCTACTCTCCTGTGTTTCCTATAAGGCCAGAACAGTGAGCTTGCTCAGAACAAAACAACTGTGCTTCCTACACACACAGGGCATATCTAGTTCAACTCTGCTTAGGAAACTGACCAGAACAGTAGCTTCTCTTCAGTCCAATACACTGTACTTGCTGGGAACAGACGTGAGTGCTATTTGCACTGTGTATGGCAATGGGAGCGCAATAGTGACTCTTCTAAGCAGAAAACAACTCTTGCTCGTAGGACCAGAAACTGCATGGGATTCAACTCCGTTTAGGACTGGGAAACAAACGCTAGCTCGCCTTGCAAGAAACACACTCTGCTTTTGAGAAAACAGCACTCTTCTTCTCTCCTGTGTTTCCTATAGGGCCAGAACAGTGAGCTTGCTCAGAACAAAACAACTGTGCTTCCTACACACACGGGGCATATCTAGTTCAACTCTGCTTAGGAAACTGACCAGAACAGTAGCTTCTCTTCAGTCCAATACACTGTACTTGCTGGGAACAGACGCGAGTGCTATTTGCACTGTGTATGGCAATGGGAGCGCAATAGTGACTCTTCTTAGCAGAAAACAACTCTTGCTCGTAGGACCAGAAACTGCATGGGATTCAACTCCGTTTAGGACTGGGAAACAAACGCTAGCTCGCCTTGCAAGAAACACACTCTGCTTTTGAGAAAACAGCACTCTTCTACTCTCCTGTGTTTCCTATAGGGCCAGAACAGTGAGCTTGCTCAGAACAAAAGAACTGTGCTTCCTACACACACGGGGCATATCTAGTTCAACTCTGCTTAGGAAACTGACCAGAACAGTAGCTTCTCTTCAGTCCAATACACTGTACTTGCTGGGAACAGACGCGAGTGCTATTTGCACTGTGTATGGCAATGGGAGCGCAATAGTGACTCTTCTTAGCAGAAAACAACTCTTGCTCGTAGGACCACAAACTGCATGGGATTCAACTCCGTTTAGGACTGGGAAACAAACGCTAGCTCGCCTTGCAAGAAACACACTCTGCTTTTGAGAAAACAGCACTCTTCTACTCTCCTGTGTTTCCTATAGGGCCAGAACAGTGAGCTTGCTCAGAACAAAAGAACTGTGCTTCCTACACACACGGGGCATATCTAGTTCAACTCTGCTTAGGAAACTGACCAGAACAGTAGCTTCTCTTCAGTCCAATACACTGTACTTGCTGGGAACAGACGCGAGTGCTATTTGCACTGTGTATGGCAATGGGAGCGCAATAGTGACTCTTCTTAGCAGAAAACAACTCTTGCTCGTAGGACCAGAAACTGCATGGGATTCAACTCCGTTTAGGACTGGGAAACAAACGCTAGCTCGCCTTGCAAGAAACACACTCTGCTTTTGAGAAAACAGCACTCTTCTACTCTCCTGTGTTTCCTATAGGGCCAGAACAGTGAGCTTGCTCAGAACAAAAGAACTGTGCTTCCTACACACACGGGGCATATCTAGTTCAACTCTGCTTAGGAAACTGACCAGAACAGTAGCTTCTCTTCAGTCCAATACACTGTACTTGCTGGGAACAGACGCGAGTGCTATTTGCACTGTGTATGGCAATGGGAGCGCAATAGTGACTCTTCTTAGCAGAAAACAACTCTTGCTCGTAGGACCACAAACTGCATGGGATTCAACTCCGTTTAGGACTGGGAAACAAACGCTAGCTCGCCTTGCAAGAAACACACTCTGCTTTTGAGAAAACAGCACTCTTCTACTCTCCTGTGTTTCCTATAGGGCCAGAACAGTGAGCTTGCTCAGAACAAAAGAACTGTGCTTCCTACACACACGGGGCATATCTAGTTCAACTCTGCTTAGGAAACTGACCAGAACAGTAGCTTCTCTTCAGTCCAATACACTGTACTTGATGGGAACAGACGCGAGTGCTATTTGCACTGTGTATGGCAATGGGAGCGCAATAGTGACTCTTCTTAGCAGAAAACAACTCTTGCTCGTAGGACCAGAAACTGCATGGGATTCAACTCCGTTTAGGACTGGGAAACAAACGCTAGCTCGCCTTGCAAGAAACACACTCTGCTTTTGAGAAAACAGCACTCTTCTACTCTCCTGTGTTTCCTATAGGGCCAGAACAGTGAGCTTGCTCAGAACAAAAGAACTGTGCTTCCTACACACACGGGGCATATCTAGTTCAACTCTGCTTAGGAAACTGACCAGAACAGTAGCTTCTCTTCAATCCAATACACTGTACTTGCTGGGAACAGACGCGAGTGCTATTTGCACTGTGTATGGCAATGGGAGCGCCATAGTGACTCTTCTTAGCAGAAAACAACTCTTGCTCGTAGGACCACAAACTGCATGGGATTCAACTCCGTTTAGGACTGGGAAACAAACGCTAGCTCGCCTTGCAAGAAACACACTCTGCTTTTGAGAAAACAGCACTCTTCTACTCTCCTGTGTTTCCTATAGGGCCAGAACAGTGAGCTTGCTCAGAACCAAAGAACTGTGATTCCTACACACACTGGGCATATCTAGTTCAACTCTGCTTAGGAAACTGACCAGAACAGTAGCTTCTCTTCAGTCCAATACACTGTACTTGCTGGGAACAGACGCGAGTGCTATTTGCACTGTGTATGGCAATGGGAGCGCAATAGTGACTCTTCTTAGCAGAAAACAACTCTTGCTCGTAGGACCAGAAACTGCATGGGATTCAACTCCGTTTAGGACTGGGAAACAAACGCTAGCTCGCCTTGCAAGAAACACACTCTGCTTTTGAGAAAACAGCACTCTTCTACTCTCCTGTGTTTCCTATAGGGCCAGAACAGTGAGCTTGCTCAGAACAAAAGAACTGTGCTTCCTACACACACTGGGCATATCTAGTTCAACTCTGCTTAGGAAACTGACCAGAACAGTAGCTTCTCTTCAGTCCAATACACTGTACTTGCTGGGAACAGACGCGAGTGCTATTTGCACTGTGTATGGCAATGGGAGCGCAATAGTGACTCTTCTTAGCAGAAAACAACTCTTGCTCGTAGGACCACAAACTGCATGGGATTCAACTCCGTTTAGGACTGGGAAACAAACGCTAGCTCGCCTTGCAAGAAACACACTCTGCTTTTGAGAAAACAGCACTCTTCTACTCTCCTGTGTTTCCTATAAGGCCAGAACAGTGAGCTTGCTCAGAACAAAACAACTGTGCTTCCTACACACACAGGGCATATCTAGTTCAACTCTGCTTAGGAAACTGACCAGAACAGTAGCTTCTCTTCAGTCCAATACACTGTACTTGCTGGGAACAGACGCGAGTGCTATTTGCACTGTGTATGGCAATGGGAGCGCAATAGTGACTCTTCTAAGCAGAAAACAACTCTTGCTCGTAGGACCAGAAACTGCATGGGATTCAACTCCGTTTAGGACTGGGAAACAAACGCTAGCTCGCCTTGCAAGAAACACACTCTGCTTTTGAGAAAACAGCACTCTTCTACTCTCCTGTGTTTCCTATAGGGCCAGAACAGTGAGCTTGCTCAGAACAAAACAACTGTGCTTCCTACACACACGGGGCATATCTAGTTCAACTCTGCTTAGGAAACTGACCAGAACAGTAGCTTCTCTTCAGTCCAATACACTGTACTTGATGGGAACAGACGCGAGTGCTATTTGCACTGTGTATGGCAATGGGAGCGCCATAGTGACTCTTCTTAGCAGAAAACAACTCTTGCTCGTAGGACCACAAACTGCATGGGATTCAACTCCGTTTAGGACTGGGAAACAAACGCTAGCTCGCCTTGCAAGAAACACACTCTGCTTTTGAGAAAACAGCACTCTTCTACTCTCCTGTGTTTCCTATAGGGCCAGAACAGTGAGCTTGCTCAGAACCAAAGAACTGTGATTCCTACACACACGGGGCATATCTAGTTCAACTCTGCTTAGGAAACTGACCAGAACAGTAGCTTCTCTTCAGTCCAATACACTGTACTTGCTGGGAACAGACGCGAGTGCTATTTGTACTGTGTATGGCAATGGGAGCGCAATAGTGACTCTTCTTAGCAGAAAACAACTCTTGCTCGTAGGACCAGAAACTGCATGGGATTCAACTCCGTTTAGGACTGGGAAACAAACGCTAGCTCGCCTTGCAAGAAACACACTCTGCTTTTGAGAAAACAGCACTCTTCTACTCTCCTGTGTTTCCTATAGGGCCAGAACAGTGAGCTTGCTCAGAACAAAAGAACTGTGCTTCCTACACACACGGGGCATATCTAGTTCAACTCTGCTTAGGAAACTGACCAGAACAGTAGCTTCTCTTCAGTCCAATACACTGTACTTGCTGGGAACAGACGCGAGTGCTATTTGCACTGTGTATGACAATGGGAGCGCAATAGTGACTCTTCTTAGCAGAAAACAACTCTTGCTCGTAGGACCACAAACTGCATGGGATTCAACTCCGTTTAGGACTGGGAAACAAACGCTAGCTCGCCTTGCAAGAAACACACTCTGCTTTTGAGAAAACAGCACTCTTCTACTCTCCTGTGTTTCCTATAAGGCCAGAACAGTGAGCTTGCTCAGAACAAAACAACTGTGCTTCCTACACACACAGGGCATATCTAGTTCAACTCTGCTTAGGAAACTGACCAGAACAGTAGCTTCTCTTCAGTCCAATACACTGTACTTGCTGGGAACAGACGTGAGTGCTATTTGCACTGTGTATGGCAATGGGAGCGCAATAGTGACTCTTCTAAGCAGAAAACAACTCTTGCTCGTAGGACCAGAAACTGCATGGGATTCAACTCCGTTTAGGACTGGGAAACAAACGCTAGCTCGCCTTGCAAGAAACACACTCTGCTTTTGAGAAAACAGCACTCTTCTTCTCTCCTGTGTTTCCTATAGGGCCAGAACAGTGAGCTTGCTCAGAACAAAACAACTGTGCTTCCTACACACACGGGGCATATCTAGTTCAACTCTGCTTAGGAAACTGACCAGAACAGTAGCTTCTCTTCAGTCCAATACACTGTACTTGCTGGGAACAGACGCGAGTGCTATTTGCACTGTGTATGGCAATGGGAGCGCAATAGTGACTCTTCTTAGCAGAAAACAACTCTTGCTCGTAGGACCAGAAACTGCATGGGATTCAACTCCGTTTAGGACTGGGAAACAAACGCTAGCTCGCCTTGCAAGAAACACACTCTGCTTTTGAGAAAACAGCACTCTTCTACTCTCCTGTGTTTCCTATAGGGCCAGAACAGTGAGCTTGCTCAGAACAAAAGAACTGTGCTTCCTACACACACGGGGCATATCTAGTTCAACTCTGCTTAGGAAACTGACCAGAACAGTAGCTTCTCTTCAGTCCAATACACTGTACTTGCTGGGAACAGACGCGAGTGCTATTTGCACTGTGTATGGCAATGGGAGCGCAATAGTGACTCTTCTTAGCAGAAAACAACTCTTGCTCGTAGGACCACAAACTGCATGGGATTCAACTCCGTTTAGGACTGGGAAACAAACGCTAGCTCGCCTTGCAAGAAACACACTCTGCTTTTGAGAAAACAGCACTCTTCTACTCTCCTGTGTTTCCTATAGGGCCAGAACAGTGAGCTTGCTCAGAACAAAAGAACTGTGCTTCCTACACACACGGGGCATATCTAGTTCAACTCTGCTTAGGAAACTGACCAGAACAGTAGCTTCTCTTCAGTCCAATACACTGTACTTGCTGGGAACAGACGCGAGTGCTATTTGCACTGTGTATGGCAATGGGAGCGCAATAGTGACTCTTCTTAGCAGAAAACAACTCTTGCTCGTAGGACCACAAACTGCATGGGATTCAACTCCGTTTAGGACTGGGAAACAAACGCTAGCTCGCCTTGCAAGAAACACACTCTGCTTTTGAGAAAACAGCACTCTTCTACTCTCCTGTGTTTCCTATAAGGCCAGAACAGTGAGCTTGCTCAGAACAAAACAACTGTGCTTCCTACACACACAGGGCATATCTAGTTCAACTCTGCTTAGGAAACTGACCAGAACAGTAGCTTCTCTTCAGTCCAATACACTGTACTTGCTGGGAACAGACGTGAGTGCTATTTGCACTGTGTATGGCAATGGGAGCGCAATAGTGACTCTTCTAAGCAGAAAACAACTCTTGCTCGTAGGACCAGAAACTGCATGGGATTCAACTCCGTTTAGGACTGGGAAACAAACGCTAGCTCGCCTTGCAAGAAACACACTCTGCTTTTGAGAAAACAGCACTCTTCTTCTCTCCTGTGTTTCCTATAGGGCCAGAACAGTGAGCTTGCTCAGAACAAAACAACTGTGCTTCCTACACACACGGGGCATATCTAGTTCAACTCTGCTTAGGAAACTGACCAGAACAGTAGCTTCTCTTCAGTCCAATACACTGTACTTGCTGGGAACAGACGCGAGTGCTATTTGCACTGTGTATGGCAATGGGAGCGCAATAGTGACTCTTCTTAGCAGAAAACAACTCTTGCTCGTAGGACCAGAAACTGCATGGGATTCAACTCCGTTTAGGACTGGGAAACAAACGCTAGCTCGCCTTGCAAGAAACACACTCTGCTTTTGAGAAAACAGCACTCTTCTACTCTCCTGTGTTTCCTATAGGGCCAGAACAGTGAGCTTGCTCAGAACAAAAGAACTGTGCTTCCTACACACACGGGGCATATCTAGTTCAACTCTGCTTAGGAAACTGACCAGAACAGTAGCTTCTCTTCAGTCCAATACACTGTACTTGCTGGGAACAGACGCGAGTGCTATTTGCACTGTGTATGGCAATGGGAGCGCAATAGTGACTCTTCTTAGCAGAAAACAACTCTTGCTCGTAGGACCACAAACTGCATGGGATTCAACTCCGTTTAGGACTGGGAAACAAACGCTAGCTCGCCTTGCAAGAAACACACTCTGCTTTTGAGAAAACAGCACTCTTCTACTCTCCTGTGTTTTCTATAGGGCCAGAACAGTGAGCTTGCTCAGAACAAAAGAACTGTGCTTCCTACACACACGGGGCATATCTAGTTCAACTCTGCTTAGGAAACTGACCAGAACAGTAGCTTCTCTTCAATCCAATACACTGTACTTGCTGGGAACAGACGCGAGTGCTATTTGCACTGTGTATGGCAATGGGAGCGCCATAGTGACTCTTCTTAGCAGAAAACAACTCTTGCTCGTAGGACCACAAACTGCATGGGATTCAACTCCGTTTAGGACTGGGAAACAAACGCTAGCTCGCCTTGCAAGAAACACACTCTGCTTTTGAGAAAACAGCACTCTTCTACTCTCCTGTGTTTCCTATAGGGCCAGAACAGTGAGCTTGCTCAGAACCAAAGAACTGTGATTCCTACACACACTGGGCATATCTAGTTCAACTCTGCTTAGGAAACTGACCAGAACAGTAGCTTCTCTTCAGTCCAATACACTGTACTTGCTGGGAACAGACGCGAGTGCTATTTGCACTGTGTATGGCAATGGGAGCGCAATAGTGACTCTTCTTAGCAGAAAACAACTCTTGCTCGTAGGACCAGAAACTGCATGGGATTCAACTCCGTTTAGGACTGGGAAACAAACGCTAGCTCGCCTTGCAAGAAACACACTCTGCTTTTGAGAAAACAGCACTCTTCTACTCTCCTGTGTTTCCTATAGGGCCAGAACAGTGAGCTTGCTCAGAACAAAAGAACTGTGCTTCCTACACACACTGGGCATATCTAGTTCAACTCTGCTTAGGAAACTGACCAGAACAGTAGCTTCTCTTCAGTCCAATACACTGTACTTGCTGGGAACAGACGCGAGTGCTATTTGCACTGTGTATGGCAATGGGAGCGCAATAGTGACTCTTCTTAGCAGAAAACAACTCTTGCTCGTAGGACCACAAACTGCATGGGATTCAACTCCGTTTAGGACTGGGAAACAAACGCTAGCTCGCCTTGCAAGAAACACACTCTGCTTTTGAGAAAACAGCACTCTTCTACTCTCCTGTGTTTCCTATAAGGCCAGAACAGTGAGCTTGCTCAGAACAAAACAACTGTGCTTCCTACACACACAGGGCATATCTAGTTCAACTCTGCTTAGGAAACTGACCAGAACAGTAGCTTCTCTTCAGTCCAATACACTGTACTTGCTGGGAACAGACGCGAGTGCTATTTGCACTGTGTATGGCAATGGGAGCGCAATAGTGACTCTTCTAAGCAGAAAACAACTCTTGCTCGTAGGACCAGAAACTGCATGGGATTCAACTCCGTTTAGGACTGGGAAACAAACGCTAGCTCGCCTTGCAAGAAACACACTCTGCTTTTGAGAAAACAGCACTCTTCTACTCTCCTGTGTTTCCTATAGGGCCAGAACAGTGAGCTTGCTCAGAACAAAACAACTGTGCTTCCTACACACACGGGGCATATCTAGTTCAACTCTGCTTAGGAAACTGACCAGAACAGTAGCTTCTCTTCAGTCCAATACACTGTACTTGATGGGAACAGACGCGAGTGCTATTTGCACTGTGTATGGCAATGGGAGCGCCATAGTGACTCTTCTTAGCAGAAAACAACTCTTGCTCGTAGGACCACAAACTGCATGGGATTCAACTCCGTTTAGGACTGGGAAACAAACGCTAGCTCGCCTTGCAAGAAACACACTCTGCTTTTGAGAAAACAGCACTCTTCTTCTCTCCTGTGTTTCCTATAGGGCCAGAACAGTGAGCTTGCTCAGAACAAAACAACTGTGCTTCCTGCACACACGGGGCATATCTAGTTCAACTCTGCTTAGGAAACTGACCAGAACAGTAGCTTCTCTTCAGTCCAATACACTGTACTTGCTGGGAACAGACGCGAGTGCTATTTGCACTGTGTATGGCAATGGGAGCGCAATAGTGACTCTTCTTAGCAGAAAACAACTCTTGCTCGTAGGACCAGAAACTGCATGGGATTCAACTCCGTTTAGGACTGGGAAACAAACGCTAGCTCGCCTTGCAAGAAACACACTCTGCTTTTGAGAAAACAGCACTCTTCTACTCTCCTGTGTTTCCTATAGGGCCAGAACAGTGAGCTTGCTCAGAACAAAAGAACTGTGCTTCCTACACACACGGGGCATATCTAGTTCAACTCTGCTTAGGAAACTGACCAGAACAGTAGCTTCTCTTCAGTCCAATACACTGTACTTGCTGGGAACAGACGCGAGTGCTATTTGCACTGTGTATGGCAATGGGAGCGCAATAGTGACTCTTCTTAGCAGAAAACAACTCTTGCTCGTAGGACCACAAACTGCATGGGATTCAACTCCGTTTAGGACTGGGAAACAAACGCTAGCTCGCCTTGCAAGAAACACACTCTGCTTTTGAGAAAACAGCACTCTTCTACTCTCCTGTGTTTCCTATAGGGCCAGAACAGTGAGCTTGCTCAGAACAAAAGAACTGTGCTTCCTACACACACGGGGCATATCTAGTTCAACTCTGCTTAGGAAACTGACCAGAACAGTAGCTTCTCTTCAGTCCAATACACTGTACTTGCTGGGAACAGACGCGAGTGCTATTTGCACTGTGTATGGCAATGGGAGCGCAATAGTGACTCTTCTTAGCAGAAAACAACTCTTGCTCGTAGGACCAGAAACTGCATGGGATTCAACTCCGTTTAGGACTGGGAAACAAACGCTAGCTCGCCTTGCAAGAAACACACTCTGCTTTTGAGAAAACAGCACTCTTCTACTCTCCTGTGTTTCCTATAGGGCCAGAACAGTGAGCTTGCTCAGAACAAAAGAACTGTGCTTCCTACACACACGGGGCATATCTAGTTCAACTCTGCTTAGGAAACTGACCAGAACAGTAGCTTCTCTTCAGTCCAATACACTGTACTTGCTGGGAACAGACGCGAGTGCTATTTGCACTGTGTATGGCAATGGGAGCGCAATAGTGACTCTTCTTAGCAGAAAACAACTCTTGCTCGTAGGACCACAAACTGCATGGGATTCAACTCCGTTTAGGACTGGGAAACAAACGCTAGCTCGCCTTGCAAGAAACACACTCTGCTTTTGAGAAAACAGCACTCTTCTACTCTCCTGTGTTTCCTATAGGGCCAGAACAGTGAGCTTGCTCAGAACAAAAGAACTGTGCTTCCTACACACACGGGGCATATCTAGTTCAACTCTGCTTAGGAAACTGACCAGAACAGTAGCTTCTCTTCAGTCCAATACACTGTACTTGCTGGGAACAGACGCGAGTGCTATTTGCACTGTGTATGGCAATGGGAGCGCAATAGTGACTCTTCTTAGCAGAAAACAACTCTTGCTCGTAGGACCAGAAACTGCATGGGATTCAACTCCGTTTAGGACTGGGAAACAAACGCTAGCTCGCCTTGCAAGAAACACACTCTGCTTTTGAGAAAACAGCACTCTTCTACTCTCCTGTGTTTCCTATAGGGCCAGAACAGTGAGCTTGCTCAGAACAAAAGAACTGTGCTTCCTACACACACGGGGCATATCTAGTTCAACTCTGCTTAGGAAACTGACCAGAACAGTAGCTTCTCTTCAGTCCAATACACTGTACTTGCTGGGAACAGACGCGAGTGCTATTTGCACTGTGTATGGCAATGGGAGCGCAATAGTGACTCTTCTTAGCAGAAAACAACTCTTGCTCGTAGGACCACAAACTGCATGGGATTCAACTCCGTTTAGGACTGGGAAACAAACGCTAGCTCGCCTTGCAAGAAACACACTCTGCTTTTGAGAAAACAGCACTCTTCTACTCTCCTGTGTTTCCTATAGGGCCAGAACAGTGAGCTTGCTCAGAACAAAAGAACTGTGCTTCCTACACACACGGGGCATATCTAGTTCAACTCTGCTTAGGAAACTGACCAGAACAGTAGCTTCTCTTCAGTCCAATACACTGTACTTGCTGGGAACAGACGCGAGTGCTATTTGCACTGTGTATGGCAATGGGAGCGCAATAGTGACTCTTCTTAGCAGAAAACAACTCTTGCTCGTAGGACCAGAAACTGCATGGGATTCAACTCCGTTTAGGACTGGGAAACAAACGCTAGCTCGCCTTGCAAGAAACACACTCTGCTTTTGAGAAAACAGCACTCTTCTACTCTCCTGTGTTTCCTATAGGGCCAGAACAGTGAGCTTGCTCAGAACAAAAGAACTGTGCTTCCTACACACACGGGGCATATCTAGTTCAACTCTGCTTAGGAAACTGACCAGAACAGTAGCTTCTCTTCAGTCCAATACACTGTACTTGCTGGGAACAGACGCGAGTGCTATTTGCACTGTGTATGGCAATGGGATCGCAATAGTGACTCTTCTTAGCAGAAAACAACTCTTGCTCGTAGGACCAGAAACTGCATGGGATTCAACTCCGTTTAGGACTGGGAAACAAACGCTAGCTCGCCTTGCAAGAAACACACTCTGCTTTTGAGAAAACAGCACTCTTCTACTCTCCTGTGTTTCCTATAGGGCCAGAACAGTGAGCTTGCTCAGAACAAAAGAACTGTGCTTCCTACACACACGGGGCATATCTAGTTCAACTCTGCTTAGGAAACTGACCAGAACAGTAGCTTCTCTTCAGTCCAATACACTGTACTTGCTGGGAACAGACGCGAGTGCTATTTGCACTGTGTATGGCAATGGGAGCGCAATAGTGACTCTTCTTAGCAGAAAACAACTCTTGCTCGTAGGACCACAAACTGCATGGGATTCAACTCCGTTTAGGACTGGGAAACAAACGCTAGCTCGCCTTGCAAGAAACACACTCTGCTTTTGAGAAAACAGCACTCTTCTACTCTCCTGTGTTTCCTATAGGGCCAGAACAGTGAGCTTGCTCAGAACAAAAGAACTGTGCTTCCTACACACACGGGGCATATCTAGTTCAACTCTGCTTAGGAAACTGACCAGAACAGTAGCTTCTCTTCAGTCCAATACACTGTACTTGCTGGGAACAGACGCGAGTGCTATTTGCACTGTGTATGGCAATGGGAGCGCAATAGTGACTCTTCTTAGCAGAAAACAACTCTTGCTCGTAGGACCAGAAACTGCATGGGATTCAACTCCGTTTAGGACTGGGAAACAAACGCTAGCTCGCCTTGCAAGAAACACACTCTGCTTTTGAGAAAACAGCACTCTTCTTCTCTCCTGTGTTTCCTATAGGGCCAGAACAGTGAGCTTGCTCAGAACCAAATAACTGTGCTTCCTACACACACGGGGCATATCTAGTTCAACTCTGCTTAGGAAACTGACCAGAACAGTAGCTTCTCTTCAGTCCAATACACTGTACTTGCTGGGAACAGACGCGAGTGCTATTTGCACTGTGTATGGCAATGGGAGCGCAATAGTGACTCTTCTTAGCAGAAAACAACTCTTGCTCGTAGGACGAGAAACTGCATGGGATTCAACTCCGTTTAGGACTGGGAAACAAACGCTAGCTCGCCTTGCAAGAAACACACTCTGCTTTTGAGAAAACAGCACTCTTCTACTCTCCTGTGTTTCCTATAGGGCCAGAACAGTGAGCTTGCTCAGAACAAAAGAACTGTGCTTCCTACACACACGGGGCATATCTAGTTCAACTCTGCTTAGGAAACTGACCAGAACAGTAGCTTCTCTTCAGTCCAATACACTGTACTTGCTGGGAACAGACGCGAGTGCTATTTGCACTGTGTATGGCAATGGGAGCGCAATAGTGACTCTTCTTAGCAGAAAACAACTCTTGCTCGTAGGACCACAAACTGCATGGGATTCAACTCCGTTTAGGACTGGGAAACAAACGCTAGCTCGCCTTGCAAGAAACACACTCTGCTTTTGAGAAAACAGCACTCTTCTACTCTCCTGTGTTTCCTATAGGGCCAGAACAGTGAGCTTGCTCAGAACAAAAGAACTGTGCTTCCTACACACACGGGGCATATCTAGTTCAACTCTGCTTAGGAAACTGACCAGAACAGTAGCTTCTCTTCAGTCCAATACACTGTACTTGCTGGGAACAGACGCGAGTGCTATTTGCACTGTGTATGGCAATGGGAGCGCAATAGTGACTCTTCTTAGCAGAAAACAACTCTTGCTCGTAGGACCAGAAACTGCATGGGATTCAACTCCGTTTAGGACTGGGAAACAAACGCTAGCTCGCCTTGCAAGAAACACACTCTGCTTTTGAGAAAACAGCACTCTTCTACTCTCCTGTGTTTCCTATAGGGCCAGAACAGTGAGCTTGCTCAGAACAAAAGAACTGTGCTTCCTACACACACGGGGCATATCTAGTTCAACTCTGCTTAGGAAACTGACCAGAACAGTAGCTTCTCTTCAGTCCAATACACTGTACTTGCTGGGAACAGACGCGAGTGCTATTTGCACTGTGTATGGCAATGGGAGCGCAATAGTGACTCTTCTTAGCAGAAAACAACTCTTGCTCGTAGGACCACAAACTGCATGGGATTCAACTCCGTTTAGGACTGGGAAACAAACGCTAGCTCGCCTTGCAAGAAACACACTCTGCTTTTGAGAAAACAGCACTCTTCTACTCTCCTGTGTTTCCTATAGGGCCAGAACAGTGAGCTTGCTCAGAACAAAAGAACTGTGCTTCCTACACACACGGGGCATATCTAGTTCAACTCTGCTTAGGAAACTGACCAGAACAGTAGCTTCTCTTCAGTCCAATACACTGTACTTGCTGGGAACAGACGCGAGTGCTATTTGCACTGTGTATGGCAATGGGAGCGCAATAGTGACTCTTCTTAGCAGAAAACAACTCTTGCTCGTAGGACCAGAAACTGCATGGGATTCAACTCCGTTTAGGACTGGGAAACAAACGCTAGCTCGCCTTGCAAGAAACACACTCTGCTTTTGAGAAAACAGCACTCTTCTACTCTCCTGTGTTTCCTACAGGGCCAGAACAGTGAGCTTGCTCAGAACAAAAGAACTGTGCTTCCTACACACACGGGGCATATCTAGTTCAACTCTGCTTAGGAAACTGACCAGAACAGTAGCTTCTCTTCAGTCCAATACACTGTACTTGCTGGGAACAGACGCGAGTGCTATTTGCACTGTGTATGGCAATGGGAGCGCAATAGTGACTCTTCTTAGCAGAAAACAACTCTTGCTCGTAGGACCAGAAACTGCATGGGATTCAACTCCGTTTAGGACTGGGAAACAAACGCTAGCTCGCCTTGCAAGAAACACACTCTGCTTTTGAGAAAACAGCACTCTTCTACTCTCCTGTGTTTCCTATAGGGCCAGAACAGTGAGCTTGCTCAGAACCAAAGAACTGTGCTTCCTACACACACGGGGCATATCTAGTTCAACTCTGCTTAGGAAACTGACCAGAACAGTAGCTTCTCTTCAGTCCAATACACTGTACTTGCTGGGAACAGACGCGAGTGCTATTTGCACTGTGTATGGCAATGGGAGCGCAATAGTGACTCTTCTTAGCAGAAAACAACTCTTGCTCGTAGGACCACAAACTGCATGGGATTCAACTCCGTTTAGGACTGGGAAACAAACGCTAGCTCGCCTTGCAAGAAACACACTCTGCTTTTGAGAAAACAGCACTCTTCTACTCTCCTGTGTTTCCTATAGGGCCAGAACAGTGAGCTTGCTCAGAACAAAAGAACTGTGCTTCCTACACACACGGGGCATATCTAGTTCAACTCTGCTTAGGAAACTGACCAGAACAGTAGCTTCTCTTCAGTCCAATACACTGTACTTGCTGGGAACAGACGCGAGTGCTATTTGCACTGTGTATGGCAATGGGAGCGCAATAGTGACTCTTCTTAGCAGAAAACAACTCTTGCTCGTAGGACCACAAACTGCATGGGATTCAACTCCGTTTAGGACTGGGAAACAAACGCTAGCTCGCCTTGCAAGAAACACACTCTGCTTTTGAGAAAACAGCACTCTTCTTCTCTCCTGAGTTTCCTATAGGGCCAGAACAGTGAGCTTGCTCAGAACCAAATAACTGTGCTTCCTACACACACGGGGCATATCTAGTTCAACTCTGCTTAGGAAACTGACCAGAACAGTAGCTTCTCTTCAGTCCAATACACTGTACTTGCTGGGAACAGACGCGAGTGCTATTTGCACTGTGTATGGCAATGGGAGCGCAATAGTGACTCTTCTTAGCAGAAAACAACTCTTGCTCGTAGGACCACAAACTGCATGGGATTCAACTCCGTTTAGGACTGGGAAACAAACGCTAGCTCGCCTTGCAAGAAACACACTCTGCTTTTGAGAAAACAGCACTCTTCTACTCTCCTGTGTTTCCTATAGGGCCAGAACAGTGAGCTTGCTCAGAACAAAAGAACTGTGCTTCCTACACACACGGGGCATATCTAGTTCAACTCTGCTTAGGAAACTGACCAGAACAGTAGCTTCTCTTCAGTCCAATACACTGTACTTGCTGGGAACAGACGCGAGTGCTATTTGCACTGTGTATGGCAATGGGAGCGCAATAGTGACTCTTCTTAGCAGAAAACAACTCTTGCTCGTAGGACCAGAAACTGCATGGGATTCAACTCCGTTTAGGACTGGGAAACAAACGCTAGCTCGCCTTGCAAGAAACACACTCTGCTTTTGAGAAAACAGCACTCTTCTACTCTCCTGTGTTTCCTATAGGGCCAGAACAGTGAGCTTGCTCAGAACAAAAGAACTGTGCTTCCTACACACACGGGGCATATCTAGTTCAACTCTGCTTAGGAAACTGACCAGAACAGTAGCTTCTCTTCAGTCCAATACACTGTACTTGCTGGGAACAGACGCGAGTGCTATTTGCACTGTGTATGGCAATGGGAGCGCAATAGTGACTCTTCTTAGCAGAAAACAACTCTTGCTCGTAGGACCACAAACTGCATGGGATTCAACTCCGTTTAGGACTGGGAAACAAACGCTAGCTCGCCTTGCAAGAAACACACTCTGCTTTTGAGAAAACAGCACTCTTCTACTCTCCTGTGTTTCCTATAAGGCCAGAACAGTGAGCTTGCTCAGAACAAAAGAACTGTGCTTCCTACACACACGGGGCATATCTAGTTCAACTCTGCTTAGGAAACTGACCAGAGCAGTAGCTTCTCTTCAGTCCAATACACTGTACTTGCTGGGAACAGACGCGAGTGCTATTTACACTGTGTATGGCAAAGGGAGCGCAATAGTGACTCTTCTTAGCAGAAAACAACTCTTGCTCGTAGGACCAGAAACTGCATGGGATTCAACTCCGTTTAGGACTGGGAAACAAACGCTAGCTCGCCTTGCAAGAAACACACTCTGCTTTTGAGAAAACAGCACTCTTCTACTCTCCTGTGTTTCCTATAGGGCCAGAACAGTGAGCTTGCTCAGAACAAAAGAACTGTGCTTCCTACACACACGGGGCATATCTAGTTCAACTCTGCTTAGGAAACTGACCAGAACAGTAGCTTCTCTTCAGTCCAATACACTGTACTTGCTGGGAACAGACGCGAGTGCTATTTGCACTGTGTATGGCAATGGGAGCGCAATAGTGACTCTTCTTAGCAGAAAACAACTCTTGCTCGTAGGACCACAAACTGCATGGGATTCAACTCCGTTTAGGACTGGGAAACAAACGCTAGCTCGCCTTGCAAGAAACACACTCTGCTTTTGAGAAAACAGCACTCTTCTACTCTCCTGTGTTTCCTATACGGGCCAGAACAGTGAGCTTGCTCAGAACAAAAGAACTGTGCTTCCTACACACACGGGGCATATCTAGTTCAACTCTGCTTAGGAAACTGACCAGAACAGTAGCTTCTCTTCAGTCCAATACACTGTACTTGCTGGGAACAGACGCGAGTGCTATTTGCACTGTGTATGGCAATGGGAGCGCAATAGTGACTCTTCTTAGCAGAAAACAACTCTTGCTCGTAGGACCACAAACTGCATGGGATTCAACTCCGTTTAGGACTGGGAAACAAACGCTAGCTCGCCTTGCAAGAAACACACTCTGCTTTTGAGAAAACAGCACTCTTCTACTCTCCTGTGTTTCCTATAGGGCCAGAACAGTGAGCTTGCTCAGAACAAAAGAACTGTGCTTCCTACACACACGGGGCATATCTAGTTCAACTCTGCTTAGGAAACTGACCAGAACAGTAGCTTCTCTTCAGTCCAATACACTGTACTTGCTGGGAACAGACGCGAGTGCTATTTGCACTGTGTATGGCAATGGGAGCGCAATAGTGACTCTTCTTAGCAGAAAACAACTCTTGCTCGTAGGACCACAAACTGCATGGGATTCAACTCCGTTTAGGACTGGGAAACAAACGCTAGCTCGCCTTGCAAGAAACACACTCTGCTTTTGAGAAAACAGCACTCTTCTACTCTCCTGTGTTTCCTATAGGGCCAGAACAGTGAGCTTGCTCAGAACAAAAGAACTGTGCTTCCTACACACACGGGGCATATCTAGTTCAACTCTGCTTAGGAAACTGACCAGAACAGTAGCTTCTCTTCAGTCCAATACACTGTACTTGCTGGGAACAGACGCGAGTGCTATTTGCACTGTGTATGGCAATGGGAGCGCAATAGTGACTCTTCTTAGCAGAAAACAACTCTTGCTCGTAGGACCAGAAACTGCATGGGATTCAACTCCGTTTAGGACTGGGAAACAAACGCTAGCTCGCCTTGCAAGAAACACACTCTGCTTTTGAGAAAACAGCACTCTTCTACTCTCCTGTGTTTCCTATAGGGCCAGAACAGTGAGCTTGCTCAGAACAAAAGAACTGTGCTTCCTACACACACGGGGCATATCTAGTTCAACTCTGCTTAGGAAACTGACCAGAACAGTAGCTTCTCTTCAGTCCAATACACTGTACTTGCTGGGAACAGACGCGAGTGCTATTTGCACTGTGTATGGCAATGGGAGCGCAATAGTGACTCTTCTTAGCAGAAAACAACTCTTGCTCGTAGGACCAGAAACTGCATGGGATTCAACTCCGTTTAGGACTGGGAAACAAACGCTAGCTCGCCTTGCAAGAAACACACTCTGCTTTTGAGAAAACAGCACTCTTCTACTCTCCTGTGTTTCCTACAGGGCCAGAACAGTGAGCTTGCTCAGAACAAAAGAACTGTGCTTCCTACACACACGGGGCATATCTAGTTCAACTCTGCTTAGGAAACTGACCAGAACAGTAGCTTCTCTTCAGTCCAATACACTGTACTTGCTGGGAACAGACGCGAGTGCTATTTGCACTGTGTATGGCAATGGGAGCGCAAATGTGACTCTTCTTAGCAGAAAACAACTCTTGCTCGTAGGACCACAAACTGCATGGGATTCAACTCCGTTTAGGACTGGGAAACAAACGCTAGCTCGCCTTGCAAGAAACACACTCTGCTTTTGAGAAAACAGCACTCTTCTACTCTCCTGTGTTTCCTATAGGGCCAGAACAGTGAGCTTGCTCAGAACCAAAGAACTGTGCTTCCTACACACACGGGGCATATCTAGTTCAACTCTGCTTAGGAAACTGACCAGAACAGTAGCTTCTCTTCAGTCCAATACACTGTACTTGCTGGGAACAGACGCGAGTGCTATTTGCACTGTGTATGGCAATGGGAGCGCAATAGTGACTCTTCTTAGCAGAAAACAACTCTTGCTCGTAGGACCACAAACTGCATGGGATTCAACTCCGTTTAGGACTGGGAAACAAACGCTAGCTCGCCTTGCAAGAAACACACTCTGCTTTTGAGAAAACAGCACTCTTCTTCTCTCCTGTGTTTCCTATAGGGCCAGAACAGTGAGCTTGCTCAGAACCAAATAACTGTGCTTCCTACACACACGGGGCATATCTAGTTCAACTCTGCTTAGGAAACTGACCAGAACAGTAGCTTCTCTTCAGTCCAATACACTGTACTTGCTGGGAACAGACGCGAGTGCTATTTGCACTGTGTATGGCAATGGGAGCGCAATAGTGACTCTTCTTAGCAGAAAACAACTCTTGCTCGTAGGACCACAAACTGCATGGGATTCAACTCCGTTTAGGACTGGGAAACAAACGCTAGCTCGCCTTGCAAGAAACACACTCTGCTTTTGAGAAAACAGCACTCTTCTACTCTCCTGTGTTTCCTATAGGGCCAGAACAGTGAGCTTGCTCAGAACAAAAGAACTGTGCTTCCTACACACACGGGGCATATCTAGTTCAACTCTGCTTAGGAAACTGACCAGAACAGTAGCTTCTCTTCAGTCCAATACACTGTACTTGCTGGGAACAGACGCGAGTGCTATTTGCACTGTGTATGGCAATGGGAGCGCAATAGTGACTCTTCTTAGCAGAAAACAACTCTTGCTCGTAGGACCAGAAACTGCATGGGATTCAACTCCGTTTAGGACTGGGAAACAAACGCTAGCTCGCCTTGCAAGAAACACACTCTGCTTTTGAGAAAACAGCACTCTTCTACTCTCCTGTGTTTCCTATAGGGCCAGAACAGTGAGCTTGCTCAGAACAAAAGAACTGTGCTTCCTACACACACGGGGCATATCTAGTTCAACTCTGCTTAGGAAACTGACCAGAACAGTAGCTTCTCTTCAGTCCAATACACTGTACTTGCTGGGAACAGACGCGAGTGCTATTTGCACTGTGTATGGCAATGGGAGCGCAATAGTGACTCTTCTTAGCAGAAAACAACTCTTGCTCGTAGGACCACAAACTGCATGGGATTCAACTCCGTTTAGGACTGGGAAACAAACGCTAGCTCGCCTTGCAAGAAACACACTCTGCTTTTGAGAAAACAGCACTCTTCTACTCTCCTGTGTTTCCTATAGGGCCAGAACAGTGAGCTTGCTCAAACAAAAGAACTGTGCTTCCTACACACACGGGGCATATCTAGTTCAACTCTGCTTAGGAAACTGACCAGAGCAGTAGCTTCTCTTCAGTCCAATACACTGTACTTGCTGGGAACAGACGCGAGTGCTATTTACACTGTGTATGGCAAAGGGAGCGCAATAGTGACTCTTCTTAGCAGAAAACAACTCTTGCTCGTAGGACCAGAAACTGCATGGGATTCAACTCCGTTTAGGACTGGGAAACAAACGCTAGCTCGCCTTGCAAGAAACACACTCTGCTTTTGAGAAAACAGCACTCTTCTACTCTCCTGTGTTTCCTATAGGGCCAGAACAGTGAGCTTGCTCAGAACAAAAGAACTGTGCTTCCTACACACACGGGGCATATCTAGTTCAACTCTGCTTAGGAAACTGACCAGAACAGTAGCTTCTCTTCAGTCCAATACACTGTACTTGCTGGGAACAGACGCGAGTGCTATTTGCACTGTGTATGGCAATGGGAGCGCAATAGTGACTCTTCTTAGCAGAAAACAACTCTTGCTCGTAGGACCACAAACTGCATGGGATTCAACTCCGTTTAGGACTGGGAAACAAACGCTAGCTCGCCTTGCAAGAAACACACTCTGCTTTTGAGAAAACAGCACTCTTCTACTCTCCTGTGTTTCCTATAGGGCCAGAACAGTGAGCTTGCTCAGAACAAAAGAACTGTGCTTCCTACACACACGGGGCATATCTAGTTCAACTCTGCTTAGGAAACTGACCAGAACAGTAGCTTCTCTTCAGTCCAATACACTGTACTTGCTGGGAACAGACGCGAGTGCTATTTGCACTGTGTATGGCAATGGGAGCGCAATAGTGACTCTTCTTAGCAGAAAACAACTCTTGCTCGTAGGACCAGAAACTGCATGGGATTCAACTCCGTTTAGGACTGGGAAACAAACGCTAGCTCGCCTTGCAAGAAACACACTCTGCTTTTGAGAAAACAGCACTCTTCTACTCTCCTGTGTTTCCTATAGGGCCAGAACAGTGAGCTTGCTCAGAACAAAAGAACTGTGCTTCCTACACACACGGGGCATATCTAGTTCAACTCTGCTTAGGAAACTGACCAGAACAGTAGCTTCTCTTCAGTCCAATACACTGTACTTGCTGGGAACAGACGCGAGTGCTATTTGCACTGTGTATGGCAATGGGAGCGCAATAGTGACTCTTCTTAGCAGAAAACAACTCTTGCTCGTAGGACCACAAACTGCATGGGATTCAACTCCGTTTAGGACTGGGAAACAAACGCTAGCTCGCCTTGCAAGAAACACACTCTGCTTTTGAGAAAACAGCACTCTTCTACTCTCCTGTGTTTCCTATAGGGCCAGAACAGTGAGCTTGCTCAGAACAAAAGAACTGTGCTTCCTACACACACGGGGCATATCTAGTTCAACTCTGCTTAGGAAACTGACCAGAACAGTAGCTTCTCTTCAGTCCAATACACTGTACTTGCTGGGAACAGACGCGAGTGCTATTTGCACTGTGTATGGCAATGGGAGCGCAATAGTGACTCTTCTTAGCAGAAAACAACTCTTGCTCGTAGGACCACAAACTGCATGGGATTCAACTCCGTTTAGGACTGGGAAACAAACGCTAGCTCGCCTTGCAAGAAACACACTCTGCTTTTGAGAAAACAGCACTCTTCTACTCTCCTGTGTTTCCTATAGGGCCAGAACAGTGAGCTTGCTCAGAACAAAAGAACTGTGCTTCCTACACACACGGGGCATATCTAGTTCAACTCTGCTTAGGAAACTGACCAGAACAGTAGCTTCTCTTCAGTCCAATACACTGTACTTGCTGGGAACAGACGCGAGTGCTATTTGCACTGTGTATGGCAATGGGAGCGCAATAGTGACTCTTCTTAGCAGAAAACAACTCTTGCTCGTAGGACCACAAACTGCATGGGATTCAACTCCGTTTAGGACTGGGAAACAAACGCTAGCTCGCCTTGCAAGAAACACACTCTGCTTTTGAGAAAACAGCACTCTTCTACTCTCCTGTGTTTCCTATAGGGCCAGAACAGTGAGCTTGCTCAGAACAAAAGAACTGTGCTTCCTACACACACGGGGCATATCTAGTTCAACTCTGCTTAGGAAACTGACCAGAACAGTAGCTTCTCTTCAGTCCAATACACTGTACTTGCTGGGAACAGACGCGAGTGCTATTTGCACTGTGTATGGCAATGGGAGCGCAATAGTGACTCTTCTTAGCAGAAAACAACTCTTGCTCGTAGGACCAGAAACTGCATGGGATTCAACTCCGTTTAGGACTGGGAAACAAACGCTAGCTCGCCTTGCAAGAAACACACTCTGCTTTTGAGAAAACAGCACTCTTCTACTCTCCTGTGTTTCCTATAGGGCCAGAACAGTGAGCTTGCTCAGAACAAAAGAACTGTGCTTCCTACACACACGGGGCATATCTAGTTCAACTCTGCTTAGGAAACTGACCAGAACAGTAGCTTCTCTTCAGTCCAATACACTGTACTTGCTGGGAACAGACGCGAGTGCTATTTGCACTGTGTATGGCAATGGGAGCGCAATAGTGACTCTTCTTAGCAGAAAACAACTCTTGCTCGTAGGACCACAAACTGCATGGGATTCAACTCCGTTTAGGACTGGGAAACAAACGCTAGCTCGCCTTGCAAGAAACACACTCTGCTTTTGAGAAAACAGCACTCTTCTACTCTCCTGTGTTTCCTATAGGGCCAGAACAGTGAGCTTGCTCAGAACAAAAGAACTGTGCTTCCTACACACACGGGGCATATCTAGTTCAACTCTGCTTAGGAAACTGACCAGAACAGTAGCTTCTCTTCAGTCCAATACACTGTACTTGCTGGGAACAGACGCGAGTGCTATTTGCACTGTGTATGGCAATGGGAGCGCAATAGTGACTCTTCTTAGCAGAAAACAACTCTTGCTCGTAGGACCACAAACTGCATGGGATTCAACTCCGTTTAGGACTGGGAAACAAACGCTAGCTCGCCTTGCAAGAAACACACTCTGCTTTTGAGAAAACAGCACTCTTCTACTCTCCTGTGTTTCCTATAGGGCCAGAACAGTGAGCTTGCTCAGAACAAAAGAACTGTGCTTCCTACACACACGGGGCATATCTAGTTCAACTCTGCTTAGGAAACTGACCAGAACAGTAGCTTCTCTTCAGTCCAATACACTGTACTTGCTGGGAACAGACGCGAGTGCTATTTGCACTGTGTATGGCAATGGAGCGCAATAGTGACTCTTCTTAGCAGAAAACAACTCTTGCTCGTAGGACCACAAACTGCATGGGATTCAACTCCGTTTAGGACTGGGAAACAAACGCTAGCTCGCCTTGCAAGAAACACACTCTGCTTTTGAGAAAACAGCACTCTTCTACTCTCCTGTGTTTCCTATAGGGCCAGAACAGTGAGCTTGCTCAGAACAAAAGAACTGTGCTTCCTACACACACGGGGCATATCTAGTTCAACTCTGCTTAGGAAACTGACCAGAACAGTAGCTTCTCTTCAGTCCAATACACTGTACTTGCTGGGAACAGACGCGAGTGCTATTTGCACTGTGTATGGCAATGGGAGCGCAATAGTGACTCTTCTTAGCAGAAAACAACACTTGCTCGTAGGACCACAAACTGCATGGGATTCAACTCCGTTTAGGACTGGAAAACAAACGCTAGCTCGCCTTGCAAGAAACACACTCTGCTTTTGAGAAAACAGCACTCTTCTACTCTCCTGTGTTTCCTATAGGGCCAGAACAGTGAGCTTGCTCAGAACAAAAGAACTGTGCTTCCTACACACACGGGGCATATCTAGTTCAACTCTGCTTAGGAAACTGACCAGAACAGTAGCTTCTCTTCAGTCCAATACACTGTACTTGCTGGGAACAGACGCGAGTGCTATTTGCACTGTGTATGGCAATGGGAGCGCAACAGTGACTCTTCTTAGCAGAAAACAACTCTTGCTCGTAGGACCACAAACTGCATGGGATTCAACTCCGTTTAGGACTGGGAAACAAACGCTAGCTCGCCTTGCAAGAAACACACTCTGCTTTTGAGAAAACAGCACTCTTCTACTCTCCTGTGTTTCCTATAGGGCCAGAACAGTGAGCTTGCTCAGAACAAAAGAACTGTGCTTCCTACACACACGGGGCATATCTAGTTCAACTCTGCTTAGGAAACTGACCAGAACAGTAGCTTCTCTTCAGTCCAATACACTGTACTTGCTGGAACAGACGCGAGTGCTATTTGCACTGTGTATGGCAATGGGAGCGCAATAGTGACTCTTCTTAGCAGAAAACAACTCTTGCTCGTAGGACCACAAACTGCATGGGATTCAACTCCGTTTAGGACTGGGAAACAAACGCTAGCTCGCCTTGCAGGAAACACACTCTGCTTTTGAGAAAACAGCACTCTTCTACTCTCCTGTGTTTCCTATAGGGCCAGAACAGTGAGCTTGCTCAGAACAAAAGAACTGTGCTTCCTACACACACGGGGCATATCTAGTTCAACTCTGCTTAGGAAACTGACCAGAACAGTAGCTTCTCTTCAGTCCAATACACTGTACTTGCTGGGAACAGACGCGAGTGCTATTTGCACTGTGTATGGCAATGGGAGCGCAATAGTGACTCTTCTTAGCAGAAAACAACTCTTGCTCGTAGGACCACAAACTGCATGGGATTCAACTCCGTTTAGGACTGGGAAACAAACGCTAGCTCGCCTTGCAAGAAACACACTCTGCTTTTGAGAAAACAGCACTCTTCTACTCTCCTGTGTTTCCTATAGGGCCAGAACAGTGAGCTTGCTCAGAACAAAAGAACTGTGCTTCCTACACACACGGGGCATATCTAGTTCAACTCTGCTTAGGAAACTGACCAGAACAGTAGCTTCTCTTCAGTCCAATACACTGTACTTGCTGGGAACAGACGCGAGTGCTATTTGCACTGTGTATGTCAATGGGAGCGCCATAGTGACTCTTCTTAGCAGAAAACAACTCTTGCTCGTAGGACCACAAACTGCATGGGATTCAACTCCGTTTAGGACTGGGAAACAAACGCTAGCTCGCCTTGCAAGAAACACACTCTGCTTTTGAGAAAACAGCACTCTTCTACTCTCCTGTGTTTCCTATAGGGCCAGAACAGTGAGCTTGCTCAGAACAAAAGAACTGTGCTTCCTACACACACGGGGCATATCTAGTTCAACTCTGCTTAGGAAACTGACCAGAACAGTAGCTTCTCTTCAGTCCAATACACTGTACTTGCTGGGAACAGACGCGAGTGCTATTTGCACTGTGTATGGCAATGGGAGCGCAATAGTGACTCTTCTTAGCAGAAAACAACTCTTGCTCGTAGGACCACAAACTGCATGGGATTCAACTCCGTTTAGGACTGGGAAACAAACGCTAGCTCGCCTTGCAAGAAACACACTCTGCTTTTGAGAAAACAGCACTCTTCTACTCTCCTGTGTTTCCTATAGGGCCAGAACAGTGAGCTTGCTCAGAACAAAAGAACTGTGCTTCCTACACACACGGGGCATATCTAGTTCAACTCTGCTTAGGAAACTGACCAGAACAGTAGCTTCTCTTCAGTCCAATACACTGTACTTGCTGGGAACAGACGCGAGTGCTATTTGCACTGTGTATGGCAATGGGAGCGCAATAGTGACTCTTCTTAGCAGAAAACAACTCTTGCTCGTAGGACCACAAACTGCATGGGATTCAACTCCGTTTAGGACTGGGAAACAAACGCTAGCTCGCCTTGCAAGAAACACACTCTGCTTTTGAGAAAACAGCACTCTTCTACTCTCCTGTGTTTCCTATAGGGCCAGAACAGTGAGCTTGCTCAGAACAAAAGAACTGTGCTTCCTACACACACGGGGCATATCTAGTTCAACTCTGCTTAGGAAACTGACCAGAACAGTAGCTTCTCTTCAGTCCAATACACTGTACTTGCTGGAACAGACGCGAGTGCTATTTGCACTGTGTATGGCAATGGGAGCGCCATAGTGACTCTTCTTAGCAGAAAACAACTCTTGCTCGTAGGACCAGAAACTGCATGGGATTCAACTCCGTTTAGGACTGGGAAACAAACGCTAGCTCGCCTTGCAAGAAACACACTCTGCTTTTGAGAAAACAGCACTCTTCTACTCTCCTGTGTTTCCTATAGTGCCAGAACAGTGAGCTTGCTCAGAACAAAAGAACTGTGCTTCCTACACACACGGGGCATATCTAGTTCAACTCTGCTTAGGAAACTGACCAGAACAGTAGCTTCTCTTCAGTCCAATACACTGTACTTGCTGGGAACAGACGCGAGTGCTATTTGCACTGTGTATGGCAATGGGAGCGCAATAGTGACTCTTCTTAGCAGAAAACAACTCTTGCTCGTAGGACCACAAACTGCATGGGATTCAACTCCGTTTAGGACTGGGAAACAAACGCTAGCTCGCCTTGCAAGAAACACACTCTGCTTTTGAGAAAACAGCACTCTTCTACTCTCCTGTGTTTCCTATAGGGCCAGAACAGTGAGCTTGCTCAGAACAAAAGAACTGTGCTTCCTACACACACGGGGCATATCTAGTTCAACTCTGCTTAGGAAACTGACCAGAACAGTAGCTTCTCTTCAGTCCAATACACTGTACTTGCTGGGAACAGACGCGAGTGCTATTTGCACTGTGTATGGCAATGGGAGCGCAATAGTGACTCTTCTTAGCAGAAAACAACTCTTGCTCGTAGGACCAGAAACTGCATGGGATTCAACTCCGTTTAGGACTGGGCAACAAACGCTAGCTCGCCTTGCAAGAAACACACTCTGCTTTTGAGAAAACAGCACTCTTCTACTCTCCTGTGTTTCCTATAGGGCCAGAACAGTGAGCTTGCTCAGAACAAAAGAACTGTGCTTCCTACACACACGGGGCATATCTAGTTCAACTCTGCTTAGGAAACTGACCAGAACAGTAGCTTCTCTTCAGTCCAATACACTGTACTTGCTGGGAACAGACGCGAGTGCTATTTGCACTGTGTATGGCAATGGGAGCGCAATAGTGACTCTTCTTAGCAGAAAACAACTCTTGCTCGTAGGACCACAAACTGCATGGGATTCAACTCCGTTTAGGACTGGGAAACAAACGCTAGCTCGCCTTGCAAGAAACACACTCTGCTTTTGAGAAAACAGCACTCTTCTACTCTCCTGTGTTTCCTATAGGGCCAGAACAGTGAGCTTGCTCAGAACAAAAGAACTGTGCTTCCTACACACACGGGGCATATCTAGTTCAACTCTGCTTAGGAAACTGACCAGAACAGTAGCTTCTCTTCAGTCCAATACACTGTACTTGCTGGGAACAGACGCGAGTGCTATTTGCACTGTGTATGGCAATGGGAGCGCAATAGTGACTCTTCTTAGCAGAAAACAACTCTTGCTCGTAGGACCACAAACTGCATGGGATTCAACTCCGTTTAGGACTGGGAAACAAACGCTAGCTCGCCTTGCAGGAAACACACTCTGCTTTTGAGAAAACAGCACTCTTCTACTCTCCTGTGTTTTCTATAGGGCCAGAACAGTGAGCTTGCTCAGAACAAAAGAACTGTGCTTCCTACACACACGGGGCATATCTAGTTCAACTCTGCTTAGGAAACTGACCAGAACAGTAGCTTCTCTTCAGTCCAATACACTGTACTTGCTGGGAACAGACGCGAGTGCTATTTGCACTGTGTATGGCAATGGGAGCGCAATAGTGACTCTTCTTAGCAGAAAACAACTCTTGCTCGTAGGACCAGAAACTGCATGGGATTCAACTCCGTTTAGGACTGGGAAACAAACGCTAGCTCGCCTTGCAAGAAACACACTCTGCTTTTGAGAAAACAGCACTCTTCTACTCTCCTGTGTTTCCTATAGGGCCAGAACAGTGAGCTTGCTCAGAACAAAAGAACTGTGCTTCCTACACACACGGGGCATATCTAGTTCAACTCTGCTTAGGAAACTGACCAGAACAGTAGCTTCTCTTCAGTCCAATACACTGTACTTGCTGGGAACAGACGCGAGTGCTATTTGCACTGTGTATGGCAATGGGAGCGCAATAGTGACTCTTCTTAGCAGAAAACAACTCTTGCTCGTAGGACCACAAACTGCATGGGATTCAACTCCGTTTAGGACTGGGAAACAAACGCTAGCTCGCCTTGCAAGAAACACACTCTGCTTTTGAGAAAACAGCACTCTTCTACTCTCCTGTGTTTCCTATAGGGCCAGAACAGTGAGCTTGCTCAGAACAAAGAACTGTGCTTCCTACACACACGGGGCATATCTAGTTCAACTCTGCTTAGGAAACTGACCAGAACAGTAGCTTCTCTTCAGTCCAATACACTGTACTTGCTGGGAACAGACGCGAGTGCTATTTGCACTGTGTATGGCAATGGGAGCGCAATAGTGACTCTTCTTAGCAGAAAACAACTCTTGCTCGTAGGACCACAAACTGCATGGGATTCAACTCCGTTTAGGACTGGGAAACAAACGCTAGCTCGCCTTGCAAGAAACACACTCTGCTTTTGAGAAAACAGCACTCTTCTACTCTCCTGTGTTTCCTATAGGGCCAGAACAGTGAGCTTGCTCAGAACAAAAGAACTGTGCTTCCTACACACACGGGGCATATCTAGTTCAACTCTGCTTAGGAAACTGACCAGAACAGTAGCTTCTCTTCAGTCCAATACACTGTACTTGCTGGGAACAGACGCGAGTGCTATTTGCACTGTGTATGGCAATGGGAGCGCAATAGTGACTCTTCTTAGCAGAAAACAACTCTTGCTCGTAGGACCAGAAACTGCATGGGATTCAACTCCGTTTAGGACTGGGAAACAAACGCTAGCTCGCCTTGCAAGAAACACACTCTGCTTTTGAGAAAACAGCACTCTTCTACTCTCCTGTGTTTCCTATAGGGCCAGAACAGTGAGCTTGCTCAGAACCAAAGAACTGTGCTTCCTACACACACGGGGCATATCTAGTTCAACTCTGCTTAGGAAACTGACCAGAACAGTAGCTTCTCTTCAGTCCAATACACTGTACTTGCTGGGAACAGACGCGAGTGCTATTTGCACTGTGTATGGCAATGGGAGCGCAATAGTGACTCTTCTTAGCAGAAAACAACTCTTGCTCGTAGGACCAGAAACTGCATGGGATTCAACTCCGTTTAGGACTGGGAAACAAACGCTAGCTCGCCTTGCAAGAAACACACTCTGCTTTTGAGAAAACAGCACTCTTCTACTCTCCTGTGTTTCCTATAGGGCCAGAACAGTGAGCTTGCTCAGAACAAAAGAACTGTGCTTCCTACACACACGGGGCATATCTAGTTCAACTCTGCTTAGGAAACTGACCAGAACAGTAGCTTCTCTTCAGTCCAATACACTGTACTTGCTGGGAACAGACGCGAGTGCTATTTGCACTGTGTATGGCAATGGGAGCGCAATAGTGACTCTTCTTAGCAGAAAACAACTCTTGCTCGTAGGACCAGAAACTGCATGGGATTCAACTCCGTTTAGGACTGGGAAACAAACGCTAGCTCGCCTTGCAAGAAACACACTCTGCTTTGAGAAAACAGCACTCTTCTACTCTCCTGTGTTTCCTATAGGGCCAGAACAGTGAGCTTGCTCAGAACCAAAGAACTGTGCTTCCTACACACACGGGGCATATCTAGTTCAACTCTGCTTAGGAAACTGACCAGAACAGTAGCTTCTCTTCAGTCCAATACACTGTACTTGCTGGGAACAGACGCGAGTGCTATTTGCACTGTGTATGGCAATGGGAGCGCAATAGTGACTCTTCTTAGCAGAAAACAACTCTTGCTCGTAGGACCAGAAACTGCATGGGATTCAACTCCGTTTAGGACTGGGAAACAAACGCTAGCTCGCCTTGCAAGAAACACACTCTGCTTTTGAGAAAACAGCACTCTTCTACTCTCCTGTGTTTCCTATAGGGCCAGAACAGTGAGCTTGCTCAGAACAAAAGAACTGTGCTTCCTACACACACGGGGCATATCTAGTTCAACTCTGCTTAGGAAACTGACCAGAACAGTAGCTTCTCTTCAGTCCAATACACTGTACTTGCTGGGAACAGACGCGAGTGCTATTTGCACTGTGTATGGCAATGGGAGCGCAATAGTGACTCTTCTTAGCAGAAAACAACTCTTGCTCGTAGGACCACAAACTGCATGGGATTCAACTCCGTTTAGGACTGGGAAACAAACGCTAGCTCGCCTTGCAAGAAACACACTCTGCTTTTGAGAAAACAGCACTCTTCTACTCTCCTGTGTTTCCTATAGGGCCAGAACAGTGAGCTTGCTCAGAACCAAAGAACTGGTGCTTCCTACACACACGGGGCATATCTAGTTCAACTCTGCTTAGGAAACTGACCAGAACAGTAGCTTCTCTTCAGTCCAATACACTGTACTTGCTGGGAACAGACGCGAGTGCTATTTGCACTGTGTATGGCAATGGGAGCGCAATAGTGACTCTTCTTAGCAGAAAACAACTCTTGCTCGTAGGACCAGAAACTGCATGGGATTCAACTCCGTTTAGGACTGGGAAACAAACGCTAGCTCGCCTTGCAAGAAACACACTCTGCTTTTGAGAAAACAGCACTCTTCTACTCTCCTGTGTTTCCTATAGGGCCAGAACAGTGAGCTTGCTCAGAACAAAAGAACCTGTGCTTCCTACACACACGGGGCATATCTAGTTCAACTCTGCTTAGGAAACTGACCAGAACAGTAGCTTCTCTTCAGTCCAATACACTGTACTTGCTGGGAACAGACGCGAGTGCTATTTGCACTGTGTATGGCAATGGGAGCGCAATAGTGACTCTTCTTAGCAGAAAACAACTCTTGCTCGTAGGACCAGAAACTGCATGGGATTCAACTCCGTTTAGGACTGGGAAACAAACGCTAGCTCGCCTTGCAAGAAACACACTCTGCTTTTGAGAAAACAGCACTCTTCTACTCTCCTGTGTTTCCTATAGGGCCAGAACAGTGAGCTTGCTCAGAACCAAAGAACTGTGCTTCCTACACACACGGGGCATATCTAGTTCAACTCTGCTTAGGAAACTGACCAGAACAGTAGCTTCTCTTCAGTCCAATACACTGTACTTGCTGGGAACAGACGCGAGTGCTATTTGCACTGTGTATGGCAATGGGAGCGCAATAGTGACTCTTCTTAGCAGAAAACAACTCTTGCTCGTAGGACCAGAAACTGCATGGGATTCAACTCCGTTTAGGACTGGGAAACAAACGCTAGCTCGCCTTGCAAGAAACACACTCTGCTTTTGAGAAAACAGCACTCTTCTACTCTCCTGTGTTTCCTATAGGGCCAGAACAGTGAGCTTGCTCAGAACAAAAGAACTGTGCTTCCTACACACACGGGGCATATCTAGTTCAACTCTGCTTAGGAAACTGACCAGAACAGTAGCTTCTCTTCAGTCCAATACACTGTACTTGCTGGGAACAGACGCGAGTGCTATTTGCACTGTGTATGGCAATGGGAGCGCAATAGTGACTCTTCTTAGCAGAAAACAACTCTTGCTCGTAGGACCAGAAACTGCATGGGATTCAACTCCGTTTAGGACTGGGAAACAAACGCTAGCTCGCCTTGCAAGAAACACACTCT
>NW_026737376.1:0-42740 GCF_949786415.1 Peromyscus eremicus | reverse complement strand
AGTCCAATACACTGTACTTGCTGGGAACAGACTAGAGTGCTATTTGCACTGTGTACGGCAATAGGAGCACAATAGTGACTCATCTTATCAGAAAACACCTCTTGTTTGTAGGACCAGAAACTGCATGGGATTCAACTCCATTTAGGACTGGGGAACAAACACTAGCTCGCCTTACAAGAAACACACTCTGCTTTTGAGAAAAGAGCACTCTTCTACTCTACTGTGTTTCCTATGTGTTCCGAACAGTGAGCTTGCTCAGAACAAAAAAACTGTGCTACCTACACACACGTCCATATCTAGTTCAAGTCTGCTTAGGAAACTGACAAGAACAGTAGCTCCTATTCAGTCCAATACACTGTACTTGCTGGGAAAAGACGCGATTGCTATTTGCCTTGTGTAGGGCAATGGGAGCGCAATAGTGACTTTCCTTACCAGAAAACAACTCTTGCTCGTAGGACCAGAAACTGCATGTGATTCAACTCCATTTAGGACTAGGAAACAAACGCTAGCTCGCCTTACAAAAACACACTCTGCTTTTGAGAAAAGAGCACTCTTCTACTCTACTGTGTTTTATGGTGTCCGAACAGTGAGCTTGCTCAGAAAAAAAGAACTGTGCTTCCTACACACACGGCCATATCTAGTTCAATTCTGCTTAGGAACCTGACAAGAACAGTAGATCCTCTTCAGTCCAATACACTGTTCTTGCTGGGAACAGACGCCAGTGCTATTTGTCCTGTGTATGGCAATGGCAGCGCAATAGTGACTCTTCTTACCATAAAACATATCTTGCTCATAGGACCAGAAACTGCATGTTATTCAACTCCATTTTGGACTGGGAAACAAATGCTAACTCGCCTTACAAGAAACACACTCTGCTTTAGAGAAAAGAGCACTGTTCTACTCTAGTGTGTTTCCTATGAGGTCTGAACAGTGAGCTTGCTCAGAACAAAAGAACTGTGCTTCCTACACACACAGGCTATATCTAGTTCAACTCTGCTTAGGAAACTGAGAAGAACAGTAGCTCCTCTTCAGTCCAATACCCTGTACTTGCTGGGAACAGACGCGAGTGCTATTTGTCATGTGTATGGCAATGGCAGCGCAATAGTGATTCTTCTTACCATAAAACAACTCTTGCTCGTAGGACCAGAAACTGCATGTGACTCAACTCCATTTAGGACTGGGAAAGGAACGCTAGCTCGCCTTACAAGAAACACACTCTGCTTTAGAGAAAAGAGCACTCTTCTACTCTACTGTGTTTCCTATGAGGTCCAAACAGTGAGCTTGCTCAGAACAAAAGAACTGTGCTTCCTACACACACGGGCTATATCTAGTTCAACTCTGCTAGGCAAACTGACAAGAACAGTAGCTCCTCTTCAGTCCAATACACTGTACTTGCGGGGAACAGACGCGAGTGCTATTTGCACTGTGTATGGCAATTGGAGAACAATAGTGACTTGTCTTACCAGAAAACAACTGTTGCTCGTAGGACAAAAATCTGCATGTGACTCAACTCCATTTAGGACTGGGAAACAAACACTAGCTCGACTTCCAAGAAGCACACTCTGCTTTTGAGAAAAGAGCACTCTTCTACTCTACTGTGTTTCCTATGTGTTTTCCGAACAGTGAGCTTGCTCAGAACACAAAAACTGTGCTTCCTACACACACGGGCCATATCTAGTTCAATTCTACTTAGGAAACTGACAAGAACAGTAGAACCTCTTCAGTCCAATACACTGTACATGCTGGGAACAGACGCCAGTGCTATATGCCCTGTGTATGACAATGGGAGCGCAATAGTGACTCTTCTCACCAGAAAACAACTCTTGTTCGTAGGACAAGAAACTGCATGTGATTCAACTCGACTTAGGACTGGGAAAGAAACGCTAGCTCGCCTTACAAGAAACACACTCTGCTTTTGAGAAAAGAGCACTCTTCTACTCTACTGTGTTTCCTATAGGGCCAGAACAGTGAACTTGCTCAGAACAAAAGAACTGTGCTTCCTACACACAGGGGACATATCTAGTTCAACTCTGCTTAGGAATCTGACAAGAACAGGAGTTCCTATTCAGTCCAATACTCTGTACATGCAGGGAACAGACGCCAGTGCTATTTGCACTGTGTATGGCAATGGGAGCGCAATAGTGACTCTTCTTACCAGAAAAAATCTCTTGCTCGTAGGACCAGAAACTGCACGGGATTCAATTACATTTCTGACTGGGAAACAAACACTAGCTCGCCTTTCAAGAAACGCACTCTGCTTTTGAGAAAAGAGCACTCTTCTACTCTACAGTGTTTCCTATGGGGTCCGAACAGTGAGCTTGCTAAGAACAAATGAACTGTGCTTCCTACACACACAGGCCATATCTAGTTATACTCTGCTTAGGAAACTGACAAGAACAGGAGCTGCTCTTCAGTCCAATACACCGTACTTCCTGGGAACAGACGCCAGTGCTATTTGCACTGTGTATGACAATGGGAGCACAATAGTGACTCTTCTTACCTGAAAAAAACTCTTGCTTGTAGGACCAGAAACGGCATGGGATTCAACTCCATTTTTGACTGGGAAGCAAATACTAGCTCGCCTTTCAGGAAACACAATTTAATTTTGAGAAAAGAGCACTCATCTACTCTACTGTGTTTCCTATGGTGTCCGCACAGTGTGCTTTCTCAGAACAAAAGAACTGTGCTTTTTAAACACACGAGCCATATCTAGTTCAACTCCTTTTAGGAAAATGACAAGAAGAGTAGCTCCTCTTCAGTCCAATACACTGTACTTCCTGGGAACAGACGCGAGTGCTATTTGCACTATGTATGGCAATGGGAGCGCAATAGTGACTTTCCTTACCAGAAAACAACTCTTGCTCATAGGACCAGAAATTGGATGTGATTCAACTCCATTTAGGACTGGGAAACAAACGCTAGCTCGCCTTACAAGAAACACACTCTGCTTTTGAGAAAAGAGCACTCTTCTACTCTACTGTGTTTCCTATAGGGCCAGAAGAGTGAGCTTGAACAGAACAAGAGAACTGTGCTTCCTACACACACGACCATATCTAGTTCAATTTTGCTTAGAAAACTGAAAAGAACAGTAGATCTTCTTCAGTCCAATACACTGTACATGCTGGGAACAGATGCCAGTGCTATTTGCCCTGTGTATGACAATGGGAGCGCAATAGTGACTCTTCTTACCAGAAAAAAAACTCTTGCTCGTAGGACCACAAACTGCATGGGATTCAACTCTATTTAGTACTGGGTAACAAACACTATCTTGCCTTACAAGAAACACACTCTGCTTTTGAGAAAAGAGCACACTTCTACTCTACTGTGTTTCCTATGGGGTCCGAACAGTGTGCTTGCTCAGAACAAAAGAACTGTGCTTCCTACACACTCGGGCCATATCTAGTTCAACTCTGCTTAGGAAACTGACAAGAACAGTAGCTGCTCTTCAGTCCAATACACTGTACTTGCTGCGAACAGACGCTGGTGCTATTTGCACTGTGTATGGCAATGGGAGCACAATAGTGACTCTTCTTACCAGAAAACAGCTCTTGCTCGTAGGACCACAAACTGCATGGGTATCAACTCCATTTATGACTGGGAAAAAAACACTAGCTCGCCTTTCCAGAAACACAATCAAATTTTGAGAAGAGAGCACTCATCTACACTACTGTGTTTCCTATGATGTCCGCACAGTGAGCTTTCTCAGAACAAAAGAAGTGTGCTTCCTACACACATGGGCCATATCTGGTTCAACTCCTCTTAGGAAAATGACAAGAACAGTAGCTCCTCTTCAGTACAATACACTGTACTTGCTGGGAACAGACGCGAGTGCTATTTGCACTATGTATGGCAATGGGAGTACAACATTGACTTTCCTTACCAGAAAACAACTCTTGCTCATATGACCAGAAACTGCATGTGATTCAACTCCATTTAGGACTGGGAAACAAACGCTAGCTCGCCTTACAAGAAACACACTCTGCTTTTGAGAAAAGAGCACTCTTCTTCTCTTCTGTGTATCCTATAGTGCCAGAACAGTGAGCTTGATCAGAACAAAAGAACTGTGCTTCCTACACACATGGCCATATGTAGTTCAATTCTGCTTAGGAAACTGACAAGAACAGTGGATCCTCTTCAGTCCAATACACTGTACATCCTGGGAACAGACGCCAGTGCTATTTGCCCTGTGTATGACAATGGGAGCACAATAGTGACTCTTCTTACCAGAAAACAACTCTTGCTCGTAGGACCACAAACTGCATGGGATTCAACTCCATTTAGTACTGTGAAACAAATGCTATCTTGCCTTACAAGAAACACACTCTGCTATTGAGAAAAGAGCACCCTTATTCTCCATTGTGTTTCCAATGGGGTCTGAACAGTGAGCTTGCTCAGAACAAAAGAACTGTGCTTCCTACACACACGGCCATATCTAGTTCAACTGTGCTTAGGAAACTGACAAGAACAGTAGCTCCTCTTCAGTCCAATACACTGAACTTGCTGGAAACAGACGCGACTGCTATTTGAACTGTGTATGGCAAAGGGAGCGCAATAGTGACTTTCCTTAAGAGAAAACAACTGTTGCTGTTAGGACCAAAAACTGCATGTGATTCAACTCCATTTAGGACTGGAAACAAATGCTAGCTCGCCTTACAAGAAACACACTCTGCTTTTGAGAAAAGAGCACTCTTCTACTCTACTGTGTTTCCTATAGGGCCAGAATAGAGAGCTTGCTCAGAACAAAAGGACTGTGCTTCCTACATACACGGCCATAACTAGTTCAATTCTGCTTAGGAACCTGACAAGAACAGTAGGTTCTCTTCAGTCCAATACACCGTACATGCTGGGAACCGACGCCAGTGCTATTTGTCCTGTGTATGACAATGGGAGCGCAATATTGACTCCTCTTACAAGAAAACAACTCTTGCTCGTAGGGCAAGAAAATGCATGTGATTCAACTCCATTTAGGACTGGGAAAAAAACGCTAGCTCGCCTTACAAGAAACACACTCTGCTTTTGAGAAAAGAGCACTCTTCTACTCTACTGTGTTTCCTATGTGTTCCCCACAGTGAGCTTGCTCAGAACAAAAGAACTATGCTTCCTACACACACGGGCCATATCGAGTTCAACTCTGCTTAGAAAACTGACAAGAACAGTAGCTGCTCTTCATTCGAATACACTGTACTTGCTGGGAACAGATGCCAGTGCTATTTGCACTTGTATGGCAATGGGAGCCCAATAGTGACTCTTATTACCAGAAAAAATCTTTTGCTCCTAGGACCAGAAACGGCATGGGATTCAACTCCATTTAGGTCTGGGAAACAAACGTTAGCTCGCCTTACAAGAAACACACTCTGCTTTAGAGAAAAGATCACTCTTCTACTCTACTGTGTTTCCTATGGGGTCCGAACAGTGAGCATGCTCAGAACAAAAGAACTGTGCTTCCTACATACACGGCCATATCTAGTTCATTTCTGCTTAGGAACCTGAGAAGAACAGTAGATTCTCTTCAGTCCAATACACTGTACATGCTGGAAACCGACGCCAGTGCTATTTGCCTGTGTATGACAATGGGAGCGCAATAGTGACTCTTCTTACCAGAAAACAACTCTTGCTCATAGGACCAGAAACTGCAAGTGACTCAACTCCATTTAGGACTGGGAAAGAAACGCTAGCTCGCCTTACAAGAAACACACTCTGCTTTTGAGAAAAGAGCACTCTTCTACTCTATTGTGTTTCCTATAGGGCCAGAACAGTGAACTTGCTCAGAAAAAAAGAACTGTGCTTCCTACACACACGACCATATCTAGTTCAATTCTGCTTAGGAACCTGACAAGAACAGTAGATTCTCTTCAGTCCAATACACTGTACATGCTGGGAACCGACGACAATGCTATTTGCACTGTGTATGACATTGAGAGCACAACAGTGATTCTTCTTACCAGAAAACAATTCTTGCTCGTAGGACCAGAAACTGCATGGGATTCAACTCCATTTAGGACTGGGAAACAAACGCTACCTCGCCTACAAGAAAAACTCTCTCCTTTTGAGAAAAGAGCACTCATCTACTCTACTGGATTTCCTATGGGGTCCAATCAGTGAGCATGCTCAGAACAAAAGAACTGTGCTTCCTACACACATGGGCCATATCTAATTCAACTTTGCTTAGGTCACTGACAAGAACAGTAGCTCCTCTTCAGTCTAATACACTGTACTTGCTGGGAAGAGACGCGAGTGCTATTTGTACTCTCTATGGCAATGGGAGCGCAATAGTGACTCTTCTTACCAGAAAACAACTCTTGCTCGTAGGACCACAAACTGCATGTGACTCACCTCCATTTATGACTGGGAAACAAACGCTAGCTCTGCTCACAAGAAACAAACTCTGCTTTTGAGAAAAGAGCACTCTTCTACTCTACTGTGTTTCCTCTATGGCCAGAACAATGAGCTTGCTCAGAACAAAAGGACTGTGCTTCCTACACACACGGGCCGTATCTAATTCAATTCTGCTTAGGAAACTGACGAGAATAGTATACGCTCTTCAGTCAAATACACTGCACTTGCTGGGAACAGACACCAGTGCTATTTGCTCTGTGTATGACAAAGGGAGCGCAATAGTGACTCTTCTTACCAGAAAACAACTCTTGCTCATAGGACCAGAAACTGCATAGTACACAACTCCATTTAGGACTGGAAAAGAAACGCCAGCTTGCCTTACAAGAAACACACTCTGCTTTTGAGAAAAGAGCACTCTTCTACTCTACTGTGTTTCCTATAGGGCCAGAACAGTGAACTTGCTCAGAACAAAAGAACTGTGCTTCCTACACACACGGGCCATATCGAGTTCAACTCTGCTTAGGAAACTGACAAGAACAGTAGCTCCTCTTCAGTCCGATACACTGTACTTGCTGGGAACAGACGCGAGTGCTATTTGCACTGTGTATGGCAATGGGATCGCAATAGAGACTTTCCTTACCAAAAAACAACTCTTGCTCGTAGGACCAGAACCTGCATGTGATTCAACTCCATATGGGACTGGGAAACAAACGCTAGCTCGCCTTACAAGAAACACAATCTGCTTTTGAGAAAAGAGCACTCTTCTACTCTACTGTGTTTCCTATAGGGCCAGAACAGTGAGCTTGCTCAGAACAAAAGAACCGTGCTTCCTACACTCGGGCCATATCTAGTTCAACTCTGCTTAGGAAACAGAGAAGAACAGTAGCTCCTATTCAGTCCGATACACTGTACTTCCTGGGAACAGACGGGAATGCTATTTGCACTGTATATGGCTATTGGAGCACAATAGTGACTCGTCTTACCAGAAAACAACTCTTGCTCGTAGGACAAAAAACTGCATGTGACTCAACTCCATTTAGGACTGGGAAACAAACGCTAGCTCGCCTTCCAAGAAACACACTCTGCTTTTGAGAAAAGAGCACTCTTCTACTCTACTGTGTTTCCTATGGGTTCCGAACAGTGAGCTTGCTCAGAACAAAAAAACTGTGCTTCCTACACACACGGCCATATCTAGTTCAAGTCTGCTTAGGAACCTGACAAGAACAGTAGATCCTCTTCCATCCAATACACTGTACTTGCTGGGAAAAGACGCCATTGCTATTTGTCCTGTGTATGGCAATGGCAGCGCAATAGTGACTCTTCTTACCAGAAAACAACTCTTGCTTGCAGGACCAGAAACTGCATGTGATTCAACTCCATTTAGGACTGGGAAACAAACGCTAGCTCGCCCTACAAGAAACACACTCTGCTTTTGAGAAAAGAGCACTCTTCTACTCTACTGTGTTTCCTATGGGGTCCAAACAGTGAGCTTGCTCAGAACAAAAGAACTGTGCTTCCTACACACACGGGACATATCTCGTTCACCTCTGCTTAGGAAACTGACAAGAACAGTAGCTCCTCTTCAGTCCGATACACTGTACTTGCTGGGAACAGACGTGAGTGCTATTTGCACTGTGTATGGCAATGGGAGCACAATAGTGACTTTCCTTACCAGAAAACAACTCTTGGTCATAGGACCAGAAACTGCATGTGATTCAATTCCATTTAGGACTGGGAAACAAACGCTAGCTCGCCTTACAAGAAACACAATCTGCTTTTTAGAAAAGAGCACTCTTCTACTCTACTGTGTTTCCTATTGGGCCAGAACTGTGAAATTGCTCAGAACAAAAGAACTGTGCTTCCTACACACAGGGCCATATCTAGTTCAACTCTGCTGAGGAAACTGACAAGAACAGTAGCTCCTAATCAGTCCAATACACTGTACTTGAAGGGAACAGACACGAGTACTATTTGCACTGTGTATGGCATTTGGAGCGCAATAGTGACTCTTCTTACCAGAAAACAACTCTTGCTCGTAGGACCAAAAACTGCATGTGACTCAACTCCATTTAGGACTGGGAAACAAACGCGAGCTCACCTTACAAGAAAAACACTCTGCTTTAGAGAAAAGAGCACTCTTCTACTCTACTGTGTTTCCTATGGGGTCCAAACAGTGAGCTTGCTCAGAACAAAAGAACTGTGCTTCCTACACACACGGGCCATATCTCGTTCAACTCTTCTTAGGAAACTGACAAGAACAGTAGCTCCTATTCAGTCCAATACACTGTACTTGCTAGGAACAGATGCGAGTGCTATTTGCACTGTGTATGGCAATTGGAACACAATAGTGACTCGTCTTACCAGAAAACAGCTCTTGATTGTAGGACAAAAAACTGCATATGACTCAACTCCATTTAGTTCTGGGAAACAAACACTAGCTCGCCTTCCAAGAAACACACTCTGCTTTTGAGAAAAGAGCACTCTTCTACTCTACTGTGTTTCCTATGAGGTCCGAACAGTGAGCTTGCTCAGAACAAAAAAACCGTGCTTCCTACACACACCACCATACCTAGGTCAATTCTGCTTAGGAACCTGAAAAGAACAGTAGATCCTCTTCAGTCCAATACACTACTGCTGGGAACAGACAACAGTGCTATTTGTCCTAGGTATGGCAATGGCAGCGAAATAGTGACTCTTCTTACCAGAAAACAACTCTTGCTCGTAGGACGAGAAATTGCATGGGATTCAACTCCATTTAGGACTGGGAAACAAACGCTAGCTCGACTTACAAGAAACACACTCTGCTTTTGAGAAAAGAGCACTCTTCTACTCTACTGTGTTTCCTATGGGGTCTAAACAGTGAGCTTGCTCAGAACAAAACAACTGTGCTTCCTACACACACAGACCATATCTAGTTCAACTCTGCTTAGGGACCTGACAAGAACAGTAGATCCTCTTCAGTCCAATACACTGTACTTGCTCGGAACAGACGCGAGTGCTATTTGCACTGTGTATGGCAATTGGAGCACAACAGTGACTCGTCTTACCAGAAAACAACTCTTGCTCGTAGGACAAAAAACTTCATGTGACTCAACTCCATTTAAGACTGGGAAACAAACGCTAGCTTGCCTTCCAAAAACACACTCTGCTTTTCAGAAAAGAGCACTGTTCTACTCTACTGTGTTTCCTATCTGTTCCGAACAGTGAGCTTGCTCAGAACAAAAAAACTGTGCTTCCTACACACACGGCCATATCTAGTTCAACTCTGCTTAGGAAACTGACAAGAACAGTAGCTCCTATTCAGTCTGATACACTGTACTTGCTGGGAACAGACGCGAGTGCTATTTGCACTGTATATGGAATTTGGAGCGCAACAGTGACTCTTCTTACCAGAAAACAACTCTTGCTCGTAGGACAAAAAACTGCATGTGACTCAACTCCATTTAGGACTGGGAAACAAACGCGAGCTCGCCTTACAAGAAACACACTCTGCTTTTAAGAAAAGTGCACTCTTCTACTCTACTGTGTTTCCTATAGGGCCGGAACAGTGAGCTTGCTCAGAACATAAGAACTGTGCTTCCTACACACACGGGCCATATCGAGTTCAACTCTGCTTAGGAAACTGACAAGAACAGTAGCTCCTCTTCAGTCTGATACACTGTACTTGCTGGGAACAGACGCATGTGCTATTTGCACTGTGTATGGCAATGGGAGCGCAATAGTGACTTTCCTTACCAGAAAACAACTCTTGCTCATAGGACCAGAAACTGCATGTGATTCCACTCCATTTAGGACTGGGAAACAAACGCTAGCTCGCCTTACAAGAAACACAATCTGCTTTTGAGAAAAGAGCACTCTTCTACTCTACTGTGTTTCCTATGGGGTCCAAACAGTGAGCTTGCTCAGAACAAAAGAACTGTGCTTCCTACACACACGGGCCATATCTAGTTCAACTCTGCTTAGGAAACTGACAAGAGCAGTAGCTCCTCTTCAGTCCAATACAGTGTACTTGCTGGGAACAGACCCGAGTGCTATTTGCACTGTGTATGGCAATTGGAGCACAATAGTGACTCGTCTTACCAGAAAACAACTCTTGCTCGTAAGACAAAAAACTGCATGTGACTCAACTCCATTTAGGACTGGGAAACAAACACTAGCTCGCCTTCCAAGAAACACACTCTGCTTTTGAGAAAGAGCACTCTTCTACTCTACTGTTTCCTATGTGTTACGAACAGTGAGCTTGCACAGAATAAAAAAACTGTGCTTCCTACAAACACAGCCACATCTAGTTCAAGTCTGCTTAGGAACCTGACAAGAACAGTAGATCCTCTTCAGTCCGATACACTGTACTTGCTGGGAACAGACGGGAGGGCTATTTGCACTGTGTATGGCAATGGGAGCGCAATAGTGACTTTCCTTACCAGAAAACAACTCTTGCTCATAGGACCAGAAACTGCATGTGATTCAACTCCATTTAGGACTGGGAAACAAATGCTAGCTCGCCTTACATGAAACACACTCTGCTTTTGAAAAAAGAGCACTCTTGTACTCTACTGTGATTCCTATGGGGTCCAAACAGTGAGCTTGCTCAGAAAAAAAGAACTGTGCTTCCTACATACACAGGCCATATCTAGTTCAACTCTGCTTAGGAAACTGACAAGAACAGTAGCTCCTCTTCAGTCCAATACACTGTACTTGCTCGGAACAAACGCGAGTGCTATTTGCACTGTGTATGGCAATTGGAGCACAATAGTGAATCGTCTTACCAGAAAACAACTCTTGCTCGTAGGACCAGAAACTGCATGTGATTCAACTCCATTTAGGACTGGGAAACAAACGCGACCTCGCCTTGCAAGAAACACACTCTGCTTTTAAGAAAAGTGCACTCTTCTACTCTACTGTGTTTCCTATAGGGCCAGAACAGTGAGCTTGCTCAGAACAAAAGAACTGTGCTTCCTACACACACGGGCCATATCTAGTTCAACTCTGCTTAGGAAACTGACAAGAACAGTAGCTCCTCTTCAGTCTGATACACTGTACTTGCTGGGAACAGACGCATGTGCTATTTGCACTGTGTATGGCAATGGGAGCGCAATAGTGACATTCCTTACCAGAAAACAACTCTTGCTCATAGGACCAGAAACTGCATGTGATTCCACTCCATTTAGGACTGGGAAATAAACGCTAGCTCGCCTTACAAGAAACACACTCTGCTTCAGAGAAAAGAGCACACTTCTACTCTACTGTGTTTCCTATGGGGTCCAAACAGTGAGCTTGCTCAGAACAAAAGAACTGTGCTTCCTACACACACGGGCCATATCTAGTTCAACTCTGCTTAGGAAACTGACAAGAACAGTAGATCCTCTTTAGTCCAATACACTGTACATGCTGGGAACAGACGCGTGTGCTATTTGCCCTGTGTATGACAATGGGAGCACAATAGTGATTCTTCTTACCAGAAAAAAACTCTTGCTCGTAGGACCAGAAACTGCATGTGATACAACTCCACTTAGTACTGGGAAACAAACACTAACTTGCCTTACAAGAAACACACTCTGCTTTAGAGAAAAGAGCACTCTTCTACTCTATTGTGTTTCCTAGGAGGTCCGAACAGTGAACTTGCTCAGAACAAAAGAATTGTGCTTCCTACACACACGGCCATATCTAGTTCTATTCTGCTTAGGAACCTGACAAGAACAGTAGATCCTCTTCAGTCCAATACACTGTACTGTTGGGAACAGACAACAGTGCTATTTGTCCTGTGTATGGCAATGGCAGGGCAATAGTGACTCTTCTTACCATAAAACAACTCTTGCTCGTAGGACCAGAAACTGCATGTGATTCAACTCCATTTAGGACTGGGAAACAAACGCTAGCTCGCCTTACAAGAAACACACTCTGCTTTAGAGAAAAGAGCACTCTTCTACTCTACTGTGTTTACTATAGGGCCAGAACAGTGAGCTTGCTCAGAACAAAAGAACTGTGCTTCCTACACTCGGGCCATATCTAGTTCAACTCTGCTTAGGAAACAGACAAGAACAGTAGCTCCTATTCAGTCCGATACACTGTACTTCCTGGGAACAGACGGGAATGCTATTTGCACTGTGTATGGCTATTGGAGCACAATAGTGACTCCTCTTACCAGAAAACAACTCTTGCTCGTAGGACAAAAAACTGCATGTGACTCAACTCCATTTAGGACTGGGAAACAAACGCTAGCTCGCCTTACAAGAAACACAATCTGCTTTTGAGAAAAGAGCACTCTTCTACTCTACTGTGTTTCCTATAGGGCCAGAACAGTGAGCTTGCTCAGAACAAAAGAACCGTGCTTCCTACATTCGGGCCATATCTAGTTCAACTCTGCTTAGGAAACAGAGAAGAACAGTAGCTCCTATTCAGTCCGATACACTGTACTTCCTGGGAACAGACGGGAATGCTATTTGCACTGTGTATGGCTATTGGAGCACAATAGTGACTCGTCTTACCAGAAAACAACTCTTGCTCGTAGGACAAAAAACTGCATGTGACTCAACTCCATTTAGGACTGGGAAACAAACGCGAGCTCGCCTTACAAGAAACACACTCTGCTTTTGAGAAAAGAGCACTCTTCTACTCTACTGTGTTTCCTATGGGTTCCGAACAGTGAGCTTGCTCAGAACAAAAAAACTGTGCTTCCTACACACACGGCCATATCTAGTTCAAGTCTGCTTAGGAACCTGACAAGAACAGTAGATCCTCTTCCATCCAATACACTGTACTTGCTGGGAAAAGACGCCAGTGCTATTTGTCCTGTGTATGGCAATGGCAGCGCAATAGTGACTCTTCTTACCAGAAAACAACTCTTGCTTGCAGGACCAGAAACTGCATGTGATTCAACTCCATTTAGGACTGGGAAACAAACGCTAGCTCGCCCTACAAGAAACACACTCTGCTTTTGAGAAAAGAGCACTCTTCTACTCTACTGTGTTTCCTATGGGGTCCAAACAGTGAGCTTGCTCAGAACAAAAGAACTGTGCTTCCTACAAACATGGCCATATCTAGTTCAAGTCTGATTAGGAACCTGACAAGAACAGTAGATCCTCTTCCATCCAATACACTGTACTTGCTGGGAAAAGACGCCAGTGTTATTTCTCCTGTGTATGGCAATGGCAGCTCAATAGTGACTCTTCTTACCAGAAACAACTCTTGCTTCTAGGACCAGAAACTGCATTGGATTCAACTCCATTTAGGACTGGGAAACAAACACTAGCTCGCCGTACAAGAAACACACTCTGCTTTTGAGAAAAGAGCCCTCTTCTACTCTAAAGTGTTTCCCTTATGGCCAGAAGAGTGAGCTTGCTCAGAACAAAAGAACTGTGCTTCCAATGCAAACAGCCATATCTAGTTCAATTCTGATTGGGAACCTGACAAGAACAGTAGATCCTCTTCAGTCCAATACACTGTACTTGCTGGGAACAGACAGCAGTGCTATTTGTCCTGTGTATGGCAATGGCAGCACAATAGTGACTATTCTTACCATAAAAAACTCTTGCTCGTAGCACCAGAAACAGCATGTGATTCAACTCCATTTAGGACTGGGAAACAAACGCTAGCTCCCCTTACAAGAAACACACTCTGCCTTAGAGAAAAGAGCACTCTTCTACTCTACTGTGTTTCCTATAGGGCCAGAACAGTGAGCTTGCTCAGAACAAAAGAACTGTGCTTTCTACACACACGGGCCATATCTAGTTCAACTTTGCTTTGGAAACTGACAAGAACAGTAGCTCCTCTTCAGTCCAATACACTGTACTTGCTGGGAACAGACGCGAGTGCAATTTGCACTGTGTATGTCAATGGGAGCGCAATAGTGACTTTCCTTACCAGAAAACAACTCTTGCTCGTAGGACCAGAAACTGTATGTGATTCAACGCCATTTAGGACTGGGAAACAATTGCTAGCTCGCCTTACAAGAAACACAATTTGCTTTAGAGAAAAGAGCACTCTTCTACTCTACTGTGTTTCCTATGGGGTTCCAACATTGAACTTGCTCAGAACAAAAAAACTGTGCTTCCTACACACACGGCCATATCTAGTTCAATTCTGCTTATAAACCTGACAAGAACAGTAGATCCTCTTCAGTCCACTACACTGTACTTCCTGGCAACAGACGCCAGTGCTATTTGTCCTGTGTATGGCAATGGCAGCACAATAGTGACTCTTCTTACCAGAAAACAACTCTTGCTCGTAGGACAAAAAACTGCATGTGATTCAACTCCATTTAGGACTGGGAAACAAACGCTAGATCGCCTTACAAGAAACACACTCTGCTTTAGAGAAAAGAGCACTCTTCTACTCTACTGTGTTTCCTGTAGGGCCAGAACAGTGAGCTTGCTCAGAACAAAAGAACTGTGCTTCCTACACACGGGCCATATCTAGTTCAACTCTGCTTAGGAAACTGACAAGAGCAGTAGCTCCTCTTCAGTCCAATACACTGTACTTGCTGGGAACAGACGCGAGTGCTATATGCCCTGTGTATGACAATGGGAACACAATAGTGACTCTTCTTACCAGAAAACAACTCTTGCGCCTAGGACCAGAAACTGCATGGGATTCAACTCCATTTAAGACTGGGAAACAAATGCTAGCTCGCCTTACAAGAAACACACTCTGCTTTTGAGAAGAGAGCACTCTTCTACTCTACTGTGTTTCCTATGGGGTCCAAACAGTGAGCTTGCTCAGAACAAAAGAACTGTGCTTCCTACACACACGGACCATATCTAGTTCAACTCTGCTTAGGAACCTGACAAGAACAGTAGCTCCTCTTCAGTCCAATACACTGTACTTGCTGGGAACAGACGCGAGTGCTGTTTGCACTGTGTATGGCAATTGGAGCACAATAGTGACTCGTCTTACCAGAAATCAACAATTGCTCTTAGGACAAAAAACTGCATGTGACTCAACTCCATTTAGGCCTGGGAAACAAACGCTAGCTCGCCTTACAAGAAACACACTCTGCTTTTGAGAAAAGAGCACTCTTCTACTCAACTGTGTTTCCATTAAGACCAAAACAGTGAGCATGCTCAGAACAAAAGAACTGTGCTTCCTACACATACGGTCATATCTAGTTCAATTCTGCTTAGGAAATTGACAAGAATAGTAGATCCTCTTCAGTGCAATACACTGTACTTGCTGGGAACAGATGCCAGTGCTATTTGTCCTGTGTATGGCAATGGCAGCGCAATAGTGACTATTCTTACCATAAAACAACTCTTGCTCGTAGGACCAGAAACTGCATGTGATTCAACTCCATTTAGGACTGGGACACAAACCCTAGCTCGCCTTACAAGAAACACACTCTGCTTTTGAGAAAAGAGCACTGTTCTACTCTACTGTGTTTCCTATAGGGCCAGAACAGTGAGCTTGCTGAGAACAAAAGAACTGTGCTTCCTACACAAAGGGACCATATCTAGTTCAACTATGCTTTGGAAACTGACAAGAACAGTAGCTCCTATTCAGTCCAATACCCTGTACTTGCTGGGAACAGACGCGAGTGCTATTTGCACTGTGTATGGCAATTGGAGCGAAATAGTGACTCTTCTTACCAGAAAACAACTCTTGCTCGTAGGACCAAAAACTGCATGTGACTCAACTCCATTTAGGACTGGGAAACAAACGCAAGCTCGCCTTACAAGAAACACACTCTGCTTTAGAGAAAAGAGCACTCTTCTACTCTACTGTGTTTCCTATAGGGCCAGAACAGTGAGCTTGCTCAGAACAAAAGAACTGTGCTTCCTACACACGGCCATATCTAGTTCAACTCTGCTTAGGAACCTGACAAGAACAGTAGATCCTCTTCAGTCCAATACACTGTACATGCTGGGAACAGACGCCAGCGCTATTTGCCCTGTGTACGACAATGGGAGCACAATAGTGACTCTTCTTACCAGAAAACAACTCTTGCTCATAGGACCAGAAACTGCATGTGATTCAACTCCATTTAGGACTGGGAAACAAACGATAGCTCGTTTTACAAGAAACACACTCTGCTTTTGAGAAAAGAGCACTCTTCTACTCTACAGTGTTTCCTATCGGGCCAGAACAGTGAGCTTGCTGAGAACAAAAGAACTGTGCTTCCTACACACACGGACCATATCTAGTTCAACTCTGCTTAGGAAACTGATAAGAACAGTAGATCCTCTTCAGTCCAATACACTGTACTTGCTGGTAACAGATGCAAGTGCTATTTGCACTGTGTATGGCTATGAGAGTGCAATAGTGACTCTTCTTACCAGAAAAAAACTCTTGCTCGTAGGACCAAAAACTGCATGTGTCTCAACTCCATTTAGGACTGGGAAAGAAATGCTAGCTCGCCTTACAAGAAAAACTCTGTGCTTTTAACAAAAGAGCATTCTTCTATTATACTGTGTTTCCTATAGGGCCAGATGAGTGAGCTTCCTCAGAACAAAAGAACTGTGCTTCCTGCACAAGGGCCATATCTATTCAATTCTGCTTAGGAAACTGACAAAAACAGTAGATCCTCTTCAGCCCAATACACTGTACATGCTGGGAACAGACGCCAGTACTATTTGCCCTGTGTATGACAATGGGAGCACAATAGTGACTCTTCTTACCAGAAAACAACTCTTGTTCCTAGGACCAGAAACTGCATGTGACTCAACTCCATTTAGGACTGGGAAACAAATGCTAGCTCGCCTTACAAGAAATACACTCTGCTTTTGAGAAAAGAGCACTCTTCTACTCTACTGTGTTTCCTGTAGGGCCAGAACAGTGAGCTTGCTCAGAAAAAAAGAACTGTGCTTCCTACACACACGGCCATATCTAGTTCAATTCTGTTTAGGAACCTGACAAGAACAGTAGATCCCCTTCAGTCCAATACACTGTACTTGCTGGGAACAGACGCCAGTGCTATTTGTCCTGTGTATGGCAATGGCAGCGCAATAGTGACTATTCTTACCATATAACAACTATTGCTCTTAGGACCAGAAACTGCATGTGATTCAACTCCATTTAGGACGGGGAAACAAATGCTAGCTCGCCTTACAAGAAACACACTCTGCTTTTGAGAAAAGAGCACTCTTCTACTCTATTGTGTTTCCTACGGGGTAAAACAGTGAGCTTGCTCAGAACAGAAAACTGTGCTTCCTACACACGGACCATATCTAGTTCAACTCTGCTTAGGAAACCGACAAGAACAGTAGCTCCTCCTCAGTCTGATACACTGTAATTGCTGGGAACAGACGCGAGTGCTATTTGCACTGTGTATGGCATTGGGAGCGCAATAGTGACTTTCCTTACCAGAAAACAACTCTTGCTCGTAGGACCAGAAACTGCATGTGATTCAACTCCATTTAGGACTGGGAAACAAACACTAGCTCGCCTTACAAGAAACACACCCTGCTTTTGAGAAAAAGAGCACTCTTCTACTCTACTGTTTTTCCTATGTGGTCAAAACAGTGAGCTTGCTCAGAACAAAAGAACTGAGCTTCCTACACACACGGGCCATATCTCGTTCAACTCTGCTTAGGAAATTGACAACAACAGTAGCTACTCTTCAGTCCGATACACTGTACTTGCTGGGAACAGACGCGAGTGCTGTTTGCTCTGTGCATGGCAATGGGAGCACAATAGTGACTCTTCTTACCAGAAAACAACTCTTGCTCGTAGGACCAGAAACTGCATGAGATTCAACACCATTTAGGACTGGGAAACAAACGCTAGCTCGCATTAAAAGAAACACACTCTGCTTTTGAGAGAAGAGCCCTCTTATACTCTAAAGTGTTTCCTATAGGGCCAGAACAGTGAGCTTGCTCAGAAAAAAAAAACTGTGCTTCCTACACACAAGGGCCATATCTAGTTCAACTCTGCTTAGGAAACTGACAAAAACAGTTGCTCCTCTTCAGTCCGGTACACTGTACTAGCTGGGAACACACGCGAGTGCTATTTGCACTGTGTATGGCAATGGGAGCGCCATAGTGACTTTCCTTACCAGAAAACAACTCTTGCTCGTAGGAACAGAAACTGCATGGGATTCAACTCCATTTAGGACTAGGAAACAAATGCTAGCTCGGCTTACAAGAAACACACTCTGCTTTTGAGAAAAGAGCACTCATCTACTCTACTGTGTTTCCTATGGGGTCCAAACAGTGAGCTTGCACAGAACAGAAAACTGTGCTTCCTACACACGGACCATATCTAGTTCAACTCAGCTTATGAAACTGACAAGAACAGTAGCTCCTCTTCAGTCCAGTACACTGTAATTGCTGGGAACAGACGCGAGTGCTATTTGCACTGTGTATGTCAATGGGAGCGCAATAGTGACTTTCCTTACCAGAAAACAACTCTTGCTCGTAGGACCAGAACCTGCATGTGATTCAACTCCATTTAGGACTGGGAAACAAACACTAGCTCGCCTTACAAGAAACACACCCTGCTTTTGAGAAAAGAGCACTCTTCTACTCTACTGTGTTTCCTATGTGGTCAAAACAGTGAGCGTGCTCAGAACAAAAGAACTGAGCTTATTACACACACGGGCCATATCTCGTTCAACTCTGTTTAGGAAACTGACAACAACAGTAGCTACTCTTCAGTCTGATACACTGTACTTGCTGGGAACAGACGCGAGTGCTATTTGCACTATGTATGGCAATGGGAGCACAATAGTGACTCTTCTTACCAGAAAACAACTCTTGCTCGTAGGACCAGAAACTGCATGAGATTCAACTCCGTTTAGGACTGGGAAACAAACGCTGGCTCGCCTTACAAGAAACACACTCTGCTTTTGAGAAAAGAGCCCTTTTATACTCTAAAGTGTTTCCTATAGGGCCAGAACAGTGATCTTCCTCAGAAAAAAAAAAAACTGTGGTTCCTACACACACGGGCCATATCTAGTTCAACTCTGCTTAGGAAACTGACAAAAACAGTAGCTCCTCTTCAGTACGATACCCTGTACTAGCTGGGAACACACGCGAGTGCTATTTGCACTGTGTATGGCAATGGGAGCGCAATAGTGACTTTTCTTACCAGAAAACAACTCTTGCTCGTAGGACAAGAAACTGCATGTGATTCAACTCCATTTAGGACTGGGACACAAACGCTAGCTCGCCTTACAAGAAACACACTCTGCTTTTGAGAAAAGAGCACTCTTCTACACTACTGTGTTTCCTATCGGGCCAGAACAGTGAGCTTGCTCAGAACAAAAGAACTGTGCTTTTACACACACGGACCATATCTAGTTCAACTCTGCTTAGGAAACTGACAAGAACAGTAGCTCCTATTCAGTCCAATACACTGTACTTGCTGGGAACAGACGCGAGTGCTATTTGCACTGTGTATGGCAATTGGAGCACAATAGTGACTCTTCTTACCAGAAAACAACTCTTGCTCGTAGGACCAGAAACTGCATGTGATTCAACTCCATTTAGGACTGGGACACAAACCCTAGCTCGCCTTACAAGAAACACACTCTGCTTTTGAGAAAAGAGCACTCTTCTACTCTACTGTGTTTCCTATAGGGCCAAAACAGTGAACTTGCTCAGAACAAAAGAACTGTGCTTCCTAAACACACGGTCATATCTAGTTCAATTCTGCTTAGGAAACTGACAACAACAGTAGCTACTCTTCAGTCCGATACACTGTACTTGCTGGGAACAGACGCGAGTGCTATTTGAACTGTGTATGGCAATGGGAGCACAATAGTGATTCTTCTTACCAGAAAACAACTCTTGCTCTTAGGACCAGAAACTGCATGAGATTCAACTCCATTTAGGACTGGGAAACAAACGCTAGCTTGCATTACAAGAAACACACTCTGCTTTTGAGATAAGAGCCCTCTTATTCTCTAAAGTGTTTCCTATAAGGCCAGAACAGTGATCTTGCTCAGAAAAAAAAAACTGTGCTTCCTACACACACGGGCCATATCTAGTTCAACTCTGCTTAGGAAACTGACAAAAACAGTAACTCCTCTTCAGTACGATACCCTGTATTAGCCGGGAACACACGCGAGTGCTATTTGCACTGTGTATGGCAATGGGAGCGCAATAGTGACTTTTCTTACCAGAAAACAACTCTTGCTAGTAGGACTAGAAACTGCATGTGATTCAACTCCATTTAGGACTGGGAAACAAATGCTAGCTCGCCTAACATGAAACACACTCTGCTTTTGAGAAAAGAGCACTCTTCTACTCTACTGTGTTTCCTATGGGTCCGAACAGTGAGCTTGCTTAGAACAAAAGAACTGTGCTTCCTACACAGACGGGCCATATCTACTTCAACTCTGCTTAGGAAACTGACAAGAACAGTAGCTCCTCTTCAGTCCAATACACTGTACTTGCTGGGAACAGATGCAAGTGCTATTTGCACTGTGTATGGCAATGGGAGTGCAATAGTGACTCTTCTTACCAGAAAAAAACTCTTGCTCTTAGGACCAAAAACTGCATGTGTCTCAGCTCCATTTAGGACTGGGAAAGAAACGCAAGCTCGCCTTACAAGAAAAACACTCTGCTTTTGACAAAAGAGCATTCTTCTACTATACTGTGTTTCCTATAGGGCCTGAAGAGTGAGCTTCCTCAGAACAAAATAACTGTGCTTCCTATACACAGGGGCCATATCTATTCAACTCTGCTTAGGAACCTGACAAGAACAGTAGATCCTCTTCAGTCCAATACACTGTACATGCTGGGAACAGACGCCAGCGCTATTTGCCCTGTGTATGGCAATGGGAGTGCAATAGTGACTCTTCTTACCAGAAAAAAACTCTTGCTCGTAGGACCAAAAACTGCATGTGTCTCAGCTCCATTTAGGACTGGGAAAGAAACGCAAGCTCGCCTTACACGAAAAACACTCTGCTTTTGACAAAAGAGCGTTCTTCTACTATACTGTGTTTCCTATAGGGCCTGAAGAGTGAGCTTCCTCAGAACAAAATAACTGTGCTTCCTGTACACAGGGGCCATATCTATTCAACTCTGCTTAGGAACCTGACAAGAACAGTAGATCCTCTTCAGTCCAATACACTGTACATGCTGGGAACAGACGCCAGCGCTATTTGCCCTGTGTATGACAATGGGAGCACAATAGTGATTCTTCTTACCAGAAAACAACTCTTGCTCATAGGACCAGAAACTGCATGTGATTCATCTCCATTTCGGACTGGGAAACAAACGATAGCTCGTTTTACAAGAAACACACTCTGCTTTTGAGAAAAGAGCACTCTTCTACTCAACAGTGTTTCCTATCGGGCCAGAACAGTGAGCTTGCTGAGAACAAAAGAACTGTGCTTCCTACACACACGGACCATATCTAGTTCAACTCTGCTTAGGAAACTGACAAGAACAGTAGCTCCTCTTCAGTCCGGTACACTGTACTAGCTGGGAACACAAGCGAGTGCTATTTGCACTGTGTATGGCAATGGGAGCACCATAGTGACTTTCCTTAAAAGAAAACAACTCTTGCTCGTAGGAACAGAAAATGCATGGGATTCAACTCCATTTAGGACTGGGAAACAAATGCTAGCTCGCCTTACAAGAAATACACTCTGCTTTTGAGAAAAGAGCACTCATCTACTCTACTGTGTTTCCTATGGGGTCCAAACAGTGAGCTTGCTCAGAACAGAAAACTGTGCTTCCTACACACGGACCATATCTAGTTCAACTCTGCTTATGAAACTGACAAGAACAGTAGCTCCTCTTCAGTCCGATACACTGTAATTGCTGGGAACAGACGCGAGTGCTATTTGCACTGTGTATGTCAATGGGAGCGCAATAGTGACTTTCCTTACCAGAAAACAACTCTTGCTCGTAGAACCAGAAACTGCATGTGATTCAACTCCATTTAGGACTGGGAAACAAACACTAGCTCGCCTTACAAGAAACACACCCTGCTTTTGAGAAAAGAGCACTCTTCTACTCTACTGTGTTTCCTATGTGGTCAAAAGAGTGAGCTTGCTCAGAACAAAGAACTGAGCTTCGTACACACACGGGCCATATCTCGTTCAACTCTGTTTAGGAAACTGACAACAACAGTAGCTACTCTTCAGTCCGATACACTGTACTTGCTGGGAACAGACTCGAGTGCTATTTGAACTGTGTATGGCAATGGGAGCACAATAGTGATTCTTCTTACCAGAAAACAACTCTTGCTCGTAGGACCAGAAACTGCATGAGATTCAACTCCATTTAGGACTGGGAAACAAACGCTAGCTTGCATTACAAGAAACACACTCTGCTTTTGAGATAAGAGCCCTCTTATTCTCTAAAGTGTTTCCTATAAGGCCAGAACAGTGATCTTGCTCAGAAAAAAAAAACTGTGCTTCCTACACACACGGGCCATATCTAGTTCAACTCTGCTTAGGAAACTGACAAAAACAGTAACTCCTCTTCAGTACGATACCCTGTACTAGCTGGGAACACACGCGAGTGCTATTTGCACTGTGTATGGCAATGGGAGCGCAATAGTGACTTTTCTTACCAGAAAACAACTCTTGCTCGTAGGACTAGAAACTGCATGTGATTCAACTCCATTTAGGACTGGGAAACAAATGCTAGCTCGCCTAACATGAAACACACTCTGCTTTTGAGAAAAGAGCACTCTTCTACTCTACTGTGTTTCCTATGGGTCCGAACAGTGAGCTTGCTCAGAACAAAAGAACTGTGCTTCCTACACAGACGGGCCATATCTACTTCAACTCTGCTTAGGAAACTGACAAGAACAGTAGCTCCTCTTCAGTCCAATACACTGTACTTGCTGGGAACAGATGCAGGTGCTATTTGCACTGTGTATGGCAATGGGAGTGCAATAGTGACTCTTCTTACCAGAAAAAAAACTCTTGCTCTTAGGACCAAAAACTGCATGTGTCTCAGCTCCATTTAGGACTGGGAAAGAAACGCAAGCTCGCCTTACAAGAAAAACACTCTGCTTTTGACAAAAGAGCATTCTTCTACTATACTGTGTTTCCTATAGGGCCTGAAGAGTGAGCTTCCTCAGAACAAAATAACTGTGCTTCCTATACACAGGGGCCATATCTATTCAACTCTGCTTAGGAACCTGACAAGAACAGTAGATCCTCTTCAGTCCAATACACTGTACATGCTGGGAACAGACGCCAGCGCTATTTGCCCTGTGTATGGCAATGGGAGTGCAATAGTGACTCTTCTTACCAGAAAAAAACTCTTGCTCGTAGGACCAAAAACTGCATGTGTCTCAGCTCCATTTAGGACTGGGAAAGAAACGCAAGCTCGCCTTACACGAAAAACACTCTGCTTTTGACAAAAGAGCGTTCTTCTACTATACTGTGTTTCCTATAGGGCCTGAAGAGTGAGCTTCCTCAGAACAAAATAACTGTGCTTCCTGTACACAGGGGCCATATCTATTCAACTCTGCTTAGGAACCTGACAAGAACAGTAGATCCTCTTCAGTCCAATACACTGTACATGCTGGGAACAGACGCCAGCGCTATTTGCCCTGTGTATGACAATGGGAGCACAATAGTGATTCTTCTTACCAGAAAACAACTCTTGCTCATAGGACCAGAAACTGCATGTGATTCATCTCCATTTCGGACTGGGAAACAAACGATAGCTCGTTTTACAAGAAACACACTCTGCTTTTGAGAAAAGAGCACTCTTCTACTCAACAGTGTTTCCTATCGGGCCAGAACAGTGAGCTTGCTGAGAACAAAAGAACTGTGCTTCCTACACACACGGACCATATCTAGTTCAACTCTGCTTAGGAAACTGACAAGAACAGTAGCTCCTATTCAGTCCAATACACTGTACTTGCGGGGAACAGACGCGAGTGCTATTTGCACTGTGTATGGCAATTGGAGCGCAATAGTGACTCTTCTTACCAGAAAACAACTCTTGCTCATAGGACCAAAAACTGCATGTGACGCAACTCCATTTAGGACTGGGAAACAAACGCGAGCTCGCCTTACAAGAAACACACTCTGCTTTTGAGAAAAGAGCACTCTTCTACTCTACTGTGTTTTCTATAGGGCCAGAACAGTGAGCTTGCTCAGAACAAAAGAACTGTGCTTCCTACAAACACGGCCATATGTAGTTCAATTCTGCTTAGGAACCTGACATGAAGAGTAGATCCTCTTCAGTCCAATACAGTGTACTTGCTGGGAACAGACAACAGTGCTATTTATCCTGTGTATGGCAATGGCAGCACAATAGTGACTCTTCTTACCAGAACACAACTCTTGCTCGTAGGACCAGAAACTGCATGGGATTCAACTCCATTTAGGAATGGGAAACAAATGCTAGCTCGCCTTCCAAGAAACACCCTCTGCTTTTGAGAAAAGAGCACTCTTCTACTCTACTGTGTTTCCTGTAGGGCCAGAACAGTGAGCTTGCTCAGAACAAAAGAACTGTGCTTCCTACACACACGGCCATATCTAGTTCAATTCTGATTAGGAACCTGACAAGAACAGTAGATACTCTTCAGTCCAATACACTGTACTTGGTGGGAACAGACGCCAGTGCTATTTGTCCTGTGTATGGCAATGGCAGCGCAATAGTGACTATTCTTACCATAAAACAACTCTTGCTCGTAGAACCAGAAACTGCATGTGATTCAACTCCATTTAGGACTGGGAAACAAATGCTCGCTCGCCTTACAAGAAACACAATCTGCTTTAGAGGAAAGAGCACTCCTGTACTCTCCTGTGTTTCCTATGGGGTCCAAACAGTGAGCTTGGTCAGACAAAAAAACTGTGCTTCCTACACACACGGCCATATCTAGTTCAATTCTGCTTATAAACCTGACAAGAACAGTAGCTCCTCTTCAGTCCAATACACTGTACTTGCTGGGAACAGACGCCAGTGCTAATTGTCTTTTGTATGGCAATGGCAGTGCAATAGTGACTTTTTACCAGAAAACAACTCTTGCACGTAGGACCCAAAACTGCATGTGATTCAACTCCATTTAGGACTGGGAAACAAACGCTAGCTCGCCTTACAAGAAACACATTCTGCATTTGAGAAAAGAGCACTCTTCTACTCTACTGTGTTTCCTATGGGGTCCAAACAGTGAGCTTGCTCAGAACAGCAAACTTTACTTCCTACACACGGACCATATCTAGTTCAACTCTGCTTAGGAAACTGACAAGAACAGTAGCTCCTCTTCAGTCCGATACACTGTAATTGCTGGGAACAGACGCGAGTGCTATTTGCACTGTGTATGGCAATGGGAGCGCAATAGTGACTTTCCTTACCAGAAAACAACTCTTGCTCGTAGGACCAGAAACTGCATATGATTCAACTCCATTTAGGACTGGGAAACAAACACTAGCTCGCCTTACAAGAAACACGCCCTGCTTTGAGAAAAGAGCACTCTTCTACTCTACTGTGTTTCCTGTGTGGTCAAAACAGTGAGCATGCTCAAAACAAAAGAATTGAGCTTCCTACACACACGGGCCATATCTCGTTCAACTCTGCTTAGGAAACTGACAACAACAGTAGCTACTCTTCAGTCCGATACACTGTACTTGCTGGGAACAGATGCGAGTGCTATTTGCACTGTGTATGGCAATGGGAGCACAATAGTGACTCTTCTTACCAGAAAACAACTCTTGCTCGTAGGACCAGAAACTGTATGAGATTCAACTCCATTTAGGACTGGGAAACAAATGCTAGCTCGCATTACAAGAAACACACTCTACTTTTGAGAAAAGAGCCCTCTTATACTCTAAAGTGTTTCCTCTAGGGCCAGAACAGTGAGCTTGCTCAGAAAAAAAAAACTGTGCTTCGTACACACACGGGCCATATCTCGTTCAACTCTGCTTAGGAAACTGACAAGAACAGTAGCTCCTCTTCAGTCCGATACACTGTAATTGCTGGGAACAGACGCGAGTGCTCTTTGCACTTTGTATGGCAATGGGAACCCAATAGTGACTTTCCTTACCAGAAAACAACTCTTGCTCATAGGACAAGAAACTGCATGTGATTCAACTCCATTTAGGACTGGGAATCTAATGCTAGCTCGCCTTACAAGAAACACACTCTGCTTTTGAGAAAAGAGCACTCTTCTACTCTCCTGTGTTTCCTATAGGGCCAGCACAGTGGGCATGCTCAGAACAAAAGACTGTGCTTCCTACACACACGGCCATATCTAGTTCAATTCTGCTTAGGAACCTGACAAGAACAGTAGATCCTCTTCAGTCCAATACACTGTATATGCTGGGAACAGACGCCAGTGCTTTTTGCCCTGTGTAAAACAATAGGAGCACAATAGTGACTCTTCTTACCAGAAAACAACTCTTGCTTGTAGGAACAGAAACTGCATGTGATTCAACTCCATTTAGGACTGGGAAACAAACGCTAGCTCGCCTTACAAGAAACACACTCTGCTTTTGAGAAAAGAGCACTCTTCTACTTTACTGTGTTTCCTATGTGGTCCGAACAGTGAGCTTGCTCAGAACAAAAAAACTGTGCTTCCTCCACACACGGCCATATCTAGTTCAATTCTGCTTAGGAACCTGACATGAACAGTAGATCCTCTTCAGTCCAATACAGTGTACTTGCTGGGAACAGACAACAGTGCTATTTGTAATGTGTATGGCAATGGAAGCACAATAGTGACTCTTCTTACCAGAACACAACTCTTGTTCGTACGACCAGAAACTGCATGGGATTCAACTCCATTTAGGACTGGGAAACAAACGCTAGCTCGCCTTACAAGAAACAACCTCTGCTTTTGAGTTAAGAGCACTATTCTACTCTACTGTGTTTCTGCTGTGGTCAAAACAGTGAGCTTGCTCAGTACAAAGGAACTGTGCTTCCTACACACACGGCCATATCTAGTTCAATTCTGATTAGGAACCTGACAAGAACAGTAGATCCTCTTCAGTCCAATACACTGTACTTGCTGGGAACAGACACCAGTGCTATTTGTCCTGTGTATGGCAATGGCAGCGCAATAGTGACTATTGTTACCATAAAACAACTCTTGCTCGTAGGACCAGAAACTGCATATGATTCAACTCCATTTAGAACTGGGGAACAAACGCTACTTCGTCTTACAAGAAACACACTCTGCTTTAGAGAAATGAGCACTCTTCTACTCTACTCTGTTTCCTATAGAGCCAGAGCAGTGAGTTTCCTCAGAACAAAAGAACTGTGCTTCCTGCACACAGGGGCCATACCTATTCAATTCTGCTTAGGAAACTGACAAGAACAGTAGATCCTCTTTAGTCCATACACTGTACATGCTGTGAACAGATGCCAGTACTATTTGCTCTGTTAATGAGAATGAGAGCGCAATAGTGACTCTTCTTACCAGAAAACAACTCTTGCTCCTAGGACCAGAAACTGCATGTGATTCAACTCCATTTAGGACTGGGAAACAAACGCTAGCTCGCCTTACAAGAAAAACACTCTGCTTTTGAGAAAAGAGCACTCTTCTACTCTACTGTTTTTTTTATAGGGCCAGAACAGTGAGCTTGATCAGAACAAAAGAACTGTGCTTTCTTCACACAAGCCATATCTAGTTCAACTCTGCTTAGGAAACTGACAAGAACATTAGCTCCTCAACAGTCCGATACACTGTACTTGCTGGGAACGGACCGAGTGCTATTTGCACTATGTATGGCAATGGGAGCGCAATATTGACTTTCCTTACCAGAAAACAACTCTTGCTCGTAGGACCAGAAACTGCATGTGATTCAACTCCATTTAGGACTGGGAAAGAAATGCTAGCTCGCCTTACATGGAACACACTCTGCTTTTGAGAAAAGAGCACTGTTCTACTCTACTGTGTTTCCTATGGGGTCCGAACAGTGAGCTTGCTCAGAACAAAAGAACTGTGCTTCCTACACACACGGGCCATATCTAGTTCAACTCTGCTTAGGAAACTGACAAGAACAGTAGCTCCTCTTCAGTCCAATACACTGTACTTGCTGGGAACAGATGGGAGTGCTATTTGCACAGTGTACGGCAATGGGAGCAAAATAGTGACTTTCCTTACCAGAAAACAACTCTTGCTCATAGGACCAGAAACTGCATGTGATTCAACTCCATTTAGGACTAGAAAACAAACGCTAGCTCGCCTTACAAGAAACACACTCTGCTTTTGAGAAAAGAGCACTCTTCTACTCTACTGTGTTTCCTATGGGGTCCAAACAGTGAGCTTGCTCAGAACAGAAAACTGTGATACCTACACACGGACCACATCTAGTTCAACTCTGCTTAGGAAATTGACAAGAACAGGTTCTCCTTTTCAGTCCGATACACTGTAATTGCTGGGAACAGACGGGTGTGCTATTTGCACTGTGTATGGCAATGGGAGCGCAATAGTGACTTTCCTTACCAGAAAACAACTCTTGCTCATAGGACCAGAAACTGCATGTGATTCAACTCCATTTATGACTGGGAAACAAATGCTAGCTCGCCTTACAAGAAACACACTCTGCTTTTGAGAAAAGAGCACTCTTCTACTCTACTGTGTTTCTGATGTGGTCAAAACAGTGAGGTTGCGCAAAACAAAAGAACTGAGCATCCTACACACACGGGCCATATCTCGTTCAACTCTGCTTAGGAAACTGACAAGAACAATAGCTCCTCTTCAGTCCGATACACTGTACTTGCTGGGAACAGACGCGAGTGCTATTTGCACTGTGTATGGTAATGGGAGCACAATAGTGACTTCCTTACCATAAAACAACTCTTGCTCGTAGGACCAGTAACTGCATGTGATTTAACTCCATTTAGGAGTGGGAAACAAACGCTAGCTCGCCTTACAAGAAACACACTCTGCTTTTGAGAAAAGAGCACTCTTCTACTCAACTGTGTTTCCTATAGGGCCAGAACAGTGAGCTTGCTGAGAACAAAAGAACTGTGCTTCCTACACACACGGACCATATCTAGTTCAACTATGCTTTGGAAACTGACAAGAACAGTAGCTCCTATTCAGTCCAATATACTGTACTTGCTGGAAACAGACGCGAGTGCTATTTGCACTGTGTATGGCAATAGGAGCGCAATAGTGACTCTTCTTACCAGAAAACAACTCTTGCTCGTGGGACCAAAAACTGCATGTGACTCAACTCCATTTAGGACTGGAAAACAAACGCTAGCTCGCCTTACAAGAAACACTCTCTGCTTTAGAGAAAAGAGCACTCTTCTACTCTACTGTGTTTCCTATGTGGTCAAAACAGTGAGATTGCTCAGAACAAAAGAACTGAGCTTCCTACACACACGGGCCATATCTCGTTCAACTCTGCTTAGGAAACTGACAACAACAATAGCTACTCTTCAGTCCGATACACTGTACTTGCTGGGAACAGACGCGAGTGCTATTTGCTCTGTGCATGGCAATGGGAGCACAATAGTGACTCTTCTTACCAGAAAACAACTCTTGCTCGTAGGACCAGAAACTGCATGAGATTCAACTCCATTTAGGACTGGGAAACAAACGCTAGCTCGCATTACAAGAAACACACTCTGCTTTTGAGAAAAGACCCCTCTTATACTCTAAAGTGTTTCCTATAGGGCCAGAACAGTGAGCTTGCTCAGAAAAAAAAAAACTGTGCTTCCTACACACACGGGCCATATCTAGTTCAACTCTGCTTAGGAAACTGACAAAAACAGTAGCTCCTCTTCAGTCCGGTACACTGTACTAGCTGGGAACACACGCGAGTGCTATTTGCACTGTGTATGGAAATGGGAGCGCCATAGTAAATTCCTTAAAAGAAAACAACTCTTGCTCGTAGGAACAGAAACTGCATGGGATTCAACTCCATTTAGTACTGGGAAACAAAAGCTAGCTCGCCTTACATGAAACACACTCTGCTTTTGAGAAAAGAGCACTCTTCTACTCTACTGAGTTTCCTATGGGGTCCTAACAGTGAGCTTGCTCAGAACAAAAGAACTGTGCTTCCTACATACACGGGCCATATCTAGTTCAACTCTCTTAGGAAACTGACAAGAACAGTAGCTCCTCTTCAGTCCAATTCACTGTACATGCTAGGAACAGACGCCAGGACTATTTGCTCTGTGTATGACAATGGGAGCGCAATAGGGACTCTTCTTACCAGAAAACAACTCTTGCTCGTAGGACCAGAAACTGCATGTGATTCAACTCCACTTAGGACTGGGAAACAAATGCTAGCTCGCCTTACATGAAACATACTCTGCTTTTGAGAAAAGAGTACTCTTCTACTCTACTGAGTCCCCTATGGGATCCGAACAGTGAGCTTGCTCAGAAGAAAAGAACTGTGCTTCCTACACACACGGGCCATATCTAGTTCAACTCTGCTTAGGAAACTGACAAGAACAGTAGATCCTGTTCAGTCCAATACACTGTACTTGCTGGGAACAGATGCAAGTGCTATTTGCACTGTGTATGGCAATGTGAGTGCAATAGTGAATCTTCTTACCAGAAAAAAACTCTTGCTCGTAGGACCAAAAACTGCATGTGTCTCAGCTCCATTTAGGACTGGGAAAGAAACGCAAGCTCGGCTTACAAGAAAAACACTCTGCTTTTGACAAAAGAGCATTCTTCTACTATACTGTGTTTCCTATAGGGCCTGAAGAGTGAGCTTCCTCAGAACAAAATAACTGTGCTTCCTGCACACAGGGGCCATATCTATTCAATTCTGCTTAGGAAACTGACAAGAACAGTAGATCCTCTTCAGTCCAATACACTGTACATGCTGGGAACAGACGACAGTACTATTTGCCCTGTGTATGACAATGGGAGCGCAATAGTGACTCTTCTTACCAGAAAACAACTCTTGTTCCTAGGACTAGAAACTGCATGTGATTCAACTCCATTTAGGACTGGGAAACAAACGCTAGCTCGCCTTACAAGAAAAACACTCTGCTTTTGAGAAAAGAGCACTCTTCTACTCTACTGTGTTTCCTATAGGGCCAGAACAGTGGGCTTGATCAGAACAAAAGAACTGTGCTTCCTTCACACGGGCCATATCTAGTTCAACTCTGCTTAGGAAACTGACAAGAACAGTAGCTCCTCTTCAGTTCCGATGCACTGTACTTGCTGGAACAGACACGAGTGCTCTTTGCACTGTGTATGGCAATGGGAACACAATAGTGACTTTCCTTATCAGAAAACAACTCTTGCTCGTAGGACCAGAAACTGCATGTGATTCAACTCCATTTAGGACTGGGAAAAAAAACACTAGCTCGCCTTACAAGAAACACACTCTGCTTTTGAGAAAAGAGCACTCTTCTACTCTACTGTGTTTTCTATAGGGCCAGAACAGTGAGCTTGCTCAGAACAAAAGAACTGTGCTTCCTACAAACACGGCCATATGTAGTTCAATTCTGCTTAGGAACCTGACATGAAGAGTAGATCCTCTTCAGTCCAATACAGTGTACTTGCTGGGAACAGACAACAGTGCTATTTATCCTGTGTATGGCAATGGCAGCACAATAGTGACTCTTCTTACCAGAACACAACTCTTGCTCATAGGACCAGAAACTGCATGGGATTCAACTCCATTTAGGAATGGGAAACAAATGCTAGCTCGCCTTCCAAGAAACACCCTCTGCTTTTGAGAAAAGAGCACTCTTCTACTCTACTGTGTTTCCTGTAGGGCCAGAACAGTGAGCTTGCTCAGAACAAAAGAACTGTGCTTCCTACACACACGGCCATATCTAGTTCAATTCTGATTAGGAACCTGACAAGAACAGTAGATACTCTTCAGTCCAATACACTGTACTTGGTGGGAACAGACGCCAGTGCTATTTGTCCTGTGTATGGCAATGGCAGCGCAATAGTGACTATTCTTACCATAAAACAACTCTTGCTCGTAGGACCAGAAACTGCATGTGATTCAACTCCATTTAGGACTGGGAAACAAATGCTCGCTCGCCTTACAAGAAACACAATCTGCTTTAGAGAAAAGAGCACTCCTGTACTCTCCTGAGTTTCCTATGGGGTCCAAACAGTGAGCTTGCTCAGAACAAAAAAACTGTGCTTCCTACACACACGGCCATATCTAGTTCAATTCTGCTTATAAACCTGACAAGAACAGTAGATCCTCTTCAGTCCAATACACTGTACTTGCTGGGAACAGACGCCAGTGCTAATTGTCTTTTGTATGGCAATGGCAGTGCAATAGTGACTCTTCTTACCAGAAAACAACTCTTGCACGTAGGACCCAAAACTGCATGTGATTCAACTCCATTTAGGACTGGGAAACAAACACTAGCTCGCCTTACAAGAAACACATTCTGCATTTGAGAAAAGAGCACTCTTCTACTCTACTGTGTTTCCTATGGGGTCCAAACAGTGAGCTTGCTCAGAACAGAAAACTTTACTTCCTACACACGGACCATATCTAGTTCAACTCTGCTTAGGAAACTGACAAGAACAGTAGCTCCTCTTCAGTCCGATACACTGTAATTGCTGGGAACAGACGCGAGTGCTATTTGCACTGTGTATGGCAATGGGAGCGCAATAGTGACTTTCCTTACCAGAAAACAACTCTTGCTCGTAGGACCAGAAACTGCATATGATTCAACTCCATTTAGGACTGGGAAACAAACACTAGCTCGCCTTACAAGAAACACGCCCTGCTTTTGAGAAAAGAGCACTGTTCTACTCTAATGTGTTTCCTGTGTGGTCAAAACAGTGAGCATGCTCAAAACAAAAGAATTGAGCTTCCTACACACACGGGCCATATCTCGTTCAACTCTGCTTAGGAAACTGACAACAACAGTAGCTACTCTTCAGTCCGATACACAGTACTTGCTGGGAACAGATGCGAGTGCTATTTGCACTGTGTATGGCAATGGGAGCACAATAGTGACTCTTCTTACCAGAAAACAACTCTTGCTCGTAGGACCAGAAACTGTATGAGATTCAACTCCATTTAGGACTGGGAAACAAATGCTAGCTCGCATTACAAGAAACACACTCTACTTTTGAGAAAAGAGCCCTCTTATACTCTAAAGTGTTTCCTCTAGGGCCAGAACAGTGAGCTTGCTCAGAAAAAAAAAAACTGTGCTTCGTACACACACGGGCCATATCTCGTTCAACTCTGCTTAGGAAACTGACAAGAACAGTAGCTCCTCTTCAGTCCGATACACTGTAATTGCTGGGAACAGACGCGAGTGCTCTTTGCACTTTGTATGGCAATGGGAACCCAATAGTGACTTTCCTTACCAGAAAACAACTCTTGCTCATAGGACAAGAAAATGCATGTGATTCAACTCCATTTAGGACTGGGAATCAAATGCTAGCTCGCCTTACAAGAAACACACTCTGCTTTTGAGAAAAGAGCACTCTTCTACTCTCCTGTGTTTCCTATAGGGCCAGAACAGTGGGCATGCTCAGAACAAAAGACTGTGCTTCCTACACACACGGCCATATCTAGTTCAATTCTGCTTAGGAACCTGACAAGAACAGTAGATCCTCTTCAGTCCAATACACTGTATATGCTGGGAACAGACGCCAGTGCTTTTTGCCCTGTGTAAAACAATGGGAGCACAATAGTGACTCTTCTTACCAGAAAACAACTCTTGCTTGTAGGAACAGAAACTGCATGTGATTCAACTCCATTTAGGACTGGGAAACAAACGCTAGCTCGCCTTACAAGAAACACACTCTGCTTTTGAGAAAAGAGCACTCTTCTACTCTACTGTGTTTCCTATGTGGTCCGAACAGTGAGCTTGCTCAGAACAAAAAAACTGTGCTTCCTCCACACACGGCCATATCTAGTTCAATTCTGCTTAGGAACCTGACATGAACAGTAGATCCTCTTCAGTCCAATACAGTGTACTTGCTGGGAACAGACAACAGTGCTATTTGTAATGTGTATGGCAATGGAAGCACAATAGTGACTCTTCTTACCAGAACACAACTCTTGTTCGTACGACCAGAAACTGCATGGGATTCAACTCCATTTAGGACTGGGAAACAAACGCTAGCTCGCCTTACAAGAAACAACCTCTGCTTTTGAGAAAAGAGCACTATTCTACTCTACTGTGTTTCTGCTGTGGTCAAAACAGTGAGCTTGCTCAGTACAAAGGAACTGTGCTTCCTACACACACGGCCATATCTAGTTCAATTCTGATTAGGAACCTGACAAGAACAGTAGATCCTCTTCAGTCCAATACACTGTACTTGCTGGGAACAGACACCAGTGCTATTTGTCCTGTGTATGGCAATGGCAGCACAATAGTGACTATTGTTACCATAAAACAACTCTTGCTCGTAGGACCAGAAACTGCATATGATTCAACTCCATTTAGAACTGGGGAACAAACGCTAGTTCGTCTTACAAGAAACACACTCTGCTTTAGAGAAATGAGCACTCTTCTACTCTACTCTGTTTCCTATAGAGCCAGAGCAGTGAGTTTCCTCAGAACAAAAGAACTGTGCTTCCTGCACACAGGGGCCATACCTATTCAATTCTGCTTAGGAAACTGACAAGAACAGTAGATCCTCTTCAGTCCATACACTGTACATGCTGGAAACAGATGCCAGTACTATTTGCTCTGTTAATGAGAATGAGAGCGCAATAGTGACTCTTCTTACCAGAAAACAACTCTTGCTCCTAGGACCAGAAACTGCATGTGATTCAACTCCATTTAGGACTGGGAAACAAACGCTAGCTCGCCTTACAAGAAAAACACTCTGCTTTTGAGAAAAGAGCACTCTTCTACTCTACTGTTTTTTTTATAGGGCCAGAACAGTGAGCTTGATCAGAACAAAAGAACTGTGGTTTCTTCACACAAGCCATATCTAGTTCAACTCTGCTTAGGAAACTGACAAGAACATTAGCTCCTCAACAGTCCGATACACTGTACTTGCTGGGAACGGACCGAGTGCTATTTGCACTATGTATGGCAATGGGAGCGCAATATTGACTTTCCTTACCAGAAAACAACTCTTGCTCGTAGGACCAGAAACTGCATGTGATTCAACTCCATTTAGGACTGGGAAAGAAATGCTAGCTCGCCTTACATGGAACACACTCTGCTTTTGAGAAAAGAGCACTGTTCTACTCTACTGTGTTTCCTATGGGGTCCGAACAGTGAGCTTGCTCAGAACAAAAGAACTGTGCTTCCTACACACACGGGCCATATCTAGTTCAACTCTGCTTAGGAAACTGACAAGAACAGTAGCTCCTCTTCAGTCCAATACACTGTACTTGCTGGGAACAGATGGGAGTGCTATTTGCACAGTGTACGGCAATGGGAGCAAAATAGTGACTTTCCTTACCAGAAAACAACTCTTGCTCATAGGACCAGAAACTGCATGTGATTCAACTCCATTTAGGACTAGAAAACAAACGCTAGCTCGCCTTACAAGAAACACACTCTGCTTTTGAGAAAAGAGCACTCTTCTACTCTACTGTGTTTCCTATGGGGTCCAAACAGTGAGCTTGCTCAGAACAGAAAACTGTGATACCTACACACGGACCACATCTAGTTCAACTCTGCTTAGGAAATTGACAAGAACAGGTTCTCCTTTTCAGTCCGATACACTGTAATTGCTGGGAACAGACGGGTGTGCTATTTGCACTGTGTATGGCAATGGGAGCGCAATAGTGACTTTCCTTACCAGAAAACAACTCTTGCTCATAGGACCAGAAACTGCATGTGATTCAACTCCATTTATGACTGGGAAACAAATGCTAGCTCGCCTTACAAGAAACACACTCTGCTTTTGAGAAAAGAGCACTCTTCTACTCTACTGTGTTTCTGATGTGGTCAAAACAGTGAGGTTGCGCAAAACAAAAGAACTGAGCATCCTACACACACGGGCCATATCTCGTTCAACTCTGCTTAGGAAACTGACAAGAACAATAGCTCCTCTTCAGTCCGATACACTGTACTTGCTGGGAACAGACGCGAGTGCTATTTGCACTGTGTATGGTAATGGGAGCACAATAGTGACTTCCTTACCATAAAACAACTCTTGCTCGTAGGACCAGTAACTGCATGTGATTTAACTCCATTTAGGAGTGGGAAACAAACGCTAGCTCGCCTTACAAGAAACACACTCTGCTTTTGAGAAAAGAGCACTCTTCTACTCAACTGTGTTTCCTATAGGGCCAGAACAGTGAGCTTGCTGAGAACAAAAGAACTGTGCTTCCTACACACACGGACCATATCTAGTTCAACTATGCTTTGGAAACTGACAAGAACAGTAGCTCCTATTCAGTCCAATATACTGTACTTGCTGGAAACAGACGCGAGTGCTATTTGCACTGTGTATGGCAATAGGAGCGCAATAGTGACTCTTCTTACCAGAAAACAACTCTTGCTCGTGGGACCAAAAACTGCATGTGACTCAACTCCATTTAGGACTGGAAAACAAACGCTAGCTCGCCTTACAAGAAACACTCTCTGCTTTAGAGAAAAGAGCACTCTTCTACTCTACTGTGTTTCCTATGTGGTCAAAACAGTGAGATTGCTCAGAACAAAAGAACTGAGCTTCCTACACACACGGGCCATATCTCGTTCAACTCTGCTTAGGAAACTGACAACAACAATAGCTACTCTTCAGTCCGATACACTGTACTTGCTGGGAACAGACGCGAGTGCTATTTGCTCTGTGCATGGCAATGGGAGCACAATAGTGACTCTTCTTACCAGAAAACAACTCTTGCTCGTAGGACCAGAAACTGCATGAGATTCAACTCCATTTAGGACTGGGAAACAAACGCTAGCTCGCATTACAAGAAACACACTCTGCTTTTGAGAAAAGACCCCTCTTATACTCTAAAGTGTTTCCTATAGGGCCAGAACAGTGAGCTTGCTCAGAAAAAAAAAAACTGTGCTTCCTACACACACGGGCCATATCTAGTTCAACTCTGCTTAGGAAACTGACAAAAACAGTAGCTCCTCTTCAGTCCGGTACACTGTACTAGCTGGGAACACACGCGAGTGCTATTTGCACTGTGTATGGAAATGGGAGCGCCATAGTGACTTTCCTTAAAAGAAAACAACGCTTGCTCGTAGGAACAGAAACTGCATGGGATTCAACTCCATTTAGTACTGGGAAACAAAAGCTAGCTCGCCTTACATGAAACACACTCTGCTTTTGAGAAAAGAGCACTCTTCTACTCTACTGAGTTTCCTATGGGGTCCTAACAGTGAGCTTGCTCAGAACAAAAGAACTGTGCTTCCTACACACACGGGCCATATCTAGTTCAACTCTGCTTAGGAAACTGACAAGAACAGTAGCTCCTCTTCAGTCCAATTCACTGTACATGCTAGGAACAGACGCCAGGACTATTGCTCTGTGTATGACAATGGGAGCGCAATAGGGACTCTTCTTACCAGAAAACAACTCTTGCTCGTAGGACCAGAAACTGCATGTGATTCAACTCCATTTAGGACTGGGAAACAAATGCTAGCTCGCCTTACATGAAACATACTCTTCTTTTGAGAAAAGAGTACTCTTCTACTCTACTGAGTCCCCTATGGGATCCGAACAGTGAGCTTGCTCAGAAGAAAAGAACTGTGCTTCCTACACACACGGGCCATATCTAGTTCAACTCTGCTTAGGAAACTGACAAGAACAGTAGATCCTGTTCAGTCCAATACACTGTACTTGCTGGGAACAGATGCAAGTGCTATTTGCACTGTGTATGGCAATGTGAGTGCAATAGTGAATCTTCTTACCAGAAAAAAACTCTTGCTCGTAGGACCAAAAACTGCATGTGTCTCAGCTCCATTTAGGACTGGGAAAGAAACGCAAGCTCGGCTTACAAGAAAAACACTCTGCTTTTGACAAAAGAGCATTCTTCTACTATACTGTGTTTCCTATAGGGCCTGAAGAGTGAGCTTCCTCAGAACAAAATAACTGTGCTTCCTGCACACAGGGGCCATATCTATTCAATTCTGCTTAGGAAACTGACAAGAACAGTAGATCCTCTTCAGTCCAATACACTGTACATGCTGGGAACAGACGACAGTACTATTTGCCCTGTGTATGACAATGGGAGCGCAATAGTGACTCTTCTTACCAGAAAACAACTCTTGTTCCTAGGACTAGAAACTGCATGTGATTCAACTCCATTTAGGACTGGGAAACAAACGCTAGCTCGCCTTACAAGAAAAACACTCTGCTTTTGAGAAAAGAGCACTCTTCTACTCTACTGTGTTTCCTATAGGGCCAGAACAGTGGGCTTGATCAGAACAAAAGAACTGTGCTTCCTTCACACGGGCCATATCTAGTTCAACTCAGATTAGGAAACTGACAAGAACAGTAGCTCCTCTTCAGTTCCGATGCACTGTACTTGCTGGAACAGACACGAGTGCTCTTTGCACTGTGTATGGCAATGGGAACACAATAGTGACTTTCCTTATCAGAAAACAACTCTTGCTCGTAGGACCAGAAACTGCATGTGATTCAACTCCATTTAGGACTGGGAAAAAAAACACTAGCTCGCCTTACAAGAAACACACTCTGCTTTTGAGAAAAGAGCACTCTTCTACTCTACTGTGTTTTCTATAGGGCCAGAACAGTGAGCTTGCTCAGAACAAAAGAACTGTGCTTCCTACAAACACGGCCATATGTAGTTCAATTCTGCTTAGGAACCTGACATGAAGAGTAGATCCTCTTCAGTCCAATACAGTGTACTTGCTGGGAACAGACAACAGTGCTATTTATCCTGTGTATGGCAATGGCAGCACAATAGTGACTCTTCTTACCAGAACACAACTCTTGCTCGTAGGACCAGAAACTGCATGGGATTCAACTCCATTTAGGAATGGGAAACAAATGCTAGCTCGCCTTCCAAGAAACACCCTCTGCTTTTGAGAAAAGAGCACTCTTCTACTCTACTGTGTTTCCTGTAGGGCCAGAACAGTGAGCTTGCTCAGAACAAAAGAACTGTGCTTCCTACACACACGGCCATATCTAGTTCAATTCTGATTAGGAACCTGAAAAGAACAGTAGATACTCTTCAGTCCAATACACTGTACTTGGTGGGAACAGACGCCAGTGCTATTTGTCCTGTGTATGGCAATGGCAGCGCAATAGTGACTATTCTTACCATAAAACAACTCTTGCTCGTAGGACCAGAAACTGCATGTGATTCAACTCCATTTAGGACTGGGAAACAAATGCTCGCTCGCCTTACAAGAAACACAATCTGCTTTAGAGAAAAGAGCACTCCTGTACTCTCCTGTGTTTCCTATGGGGTCCAAACAGTGAGCTTGCTCAGAACAAAAAAACTGTGCTTCCTACACACACGGCCATATCTAGTTCAATTCTGCTTATAAACCTGACAAGAACAGTAGATCCTCTTCAGTCCAATACACTGTACTTGCTGGGAACAGACGCCAGTGCTAATTGTCTTTTGTATGGCAATGGCAGTGCAATAGTGACTCTTCTTACCAGAAAACAACTCTTGCACGTAGGACCCAAAACTGCATGTGATTCAACTCCATTTAGGACTGGGAAACAAACACTAGCTCGCCTTACAAGAAACACATTCTGCATTTGAGAAAAGAGCACTCTTCTACTCTACTGTGTTTCCTATGGGGTCCAAACAGTGAGCTTGCTCAGAACAGAAAACTTTACTTCCTACACACGGACCATATCTAGTTCAACTCTGCTTAGGAAACTGACAAGAACAGTAGCTCCTCTTCAGTCCGATACACTGTAATTGCTGGGAACAGACGCGAGTGCTATTTGCACTGTGTATGGCAATGGGAGCGCAATAGTGACTTTCCTTACCAGAAAACAACTCTTGCTCGTAGGACCAGAAACTGCATATGATTCAACTCCATTTAGGACTGGGAAACAAACACTAGCTAGCCTTACAAGAAACACGCCCTGCTTTTGAGAAAAGAGCACTCTTCTACTCTACTGTGTTTCCTGTGTGGTCAAAACAGTGAGCATGCTCAAAACAAAAGAATTGAGCTTCCTACACACACGGGCCATATCTCGTTCAACTCTGCTTAGGAAACTGACAACAACAGTAGCTACTCTTCAGTCCGATACACAGTACTTGCTGGGAACAGATGCGAGTGCTATTTGCACTGTGTATGGCAATGGGAGCACAATAGTGACTCTTCTTACCAGAAAACAACTCTTGCTCGTAGGACCAGAAACTGTATGAGATTCAACTCCATTTAGGACTGGGAAACAAATGCTAGCTCGCATTACAAGAAACACACTCTACTTTTGAGAAAAGAGCCCTCTTATACTCTAAAGTGTTTCCTCTAGGGCCAGAACAGTGAGCTTGCTCAGAAAAAAAAAACTGTGCTTCGTACACACATGGGCCATATCTCGTTCAACTCTGCTTAGGAAACTGACAAGAACAGTAGCTCCTCTTCAGTCCGATACACTGTAATTGCTGGGAACAGACGCGAGTGCTCTTTGCACTTTGTATGGCAATGGGAACCCAATAGTGACTTTCCTTACCAGAAAACAACTCTTGCTCATAGGACAAGAAAATGCATGTGATTCAACTCCATTTAGGACTGGGAATCAAATGCTAGCTCGCCTTACAAGAAACACACTCTGCTTTTGAGAAAAGAGCACTCTTCTACTCTCCTGTGTTTCCTATAGGGCCAGAACAGTGGGCATGCTCAGAACAAAAGACTGTGCTTCCTACACACACGGCCATATCTAGTTCAATTCTGCTTAGGAACCTGACAAGAACAGTAGATCCTCTTCAGTCCAATACACTGTATATGCTGGGAACAGACGCCAGTGCTTTTTGCCCTGTGTAAAACAATGGGAGCACAATAGTGACTCTTCTTACCAGAAAACAACTCTTGCTTGTAGGAACAGAAACTGCATGTGATTCAACTCCATTTAGGACTGGGAAACAAACGCTAGCTCGCCTTACAAGAAACACACTCTGCTTTTGAGAAAAGAGCACTCTTCTACTCTACTGTGTTTCCTATGTGGTCCGAACAGTGAGCTTGCTCAGAACAAAAAAACTGTGCTTCCTCCACACACGGCCATATCTAGTTCAATTCTGCTTAGGAACCTGACATGAACAGTAGATCCTCTTCAGTCCAATACAGTGTACTTGCTGGGAACAGACAACAGTGCTATTTGTAATGTGTATGGCAATGGAAGCACAATAGTGACTCTTCTTACCAGAACACAACTCTTGTTCGTACGACCAGAAACTGCATGGGATTCAACTCCATTTAGGACTGGGAAACAAACGCTAGCTCGCCTTACAAGAAACAACCTCTGCTTTTGAGAAAAGAGCACTATTCTACTCTACTGTGTTTCTGCTGTGGTCAAAACAGTGAGCTTGCTCAGTACAAAGGAACTGTGCTTCCTACACACACGGCCATATCTAGTTCAATTCTGATTAGGAACCTGACAAGAACAGTAGATCCTCTTCAGTCCAATACACTGTACTTGCTGGGAACAGACACCAGTGCTATTTGTCCTGTGTATGGCAATGGCAGCACAATAGTGACTATTGTTACCATAAAACAACTCTTGCTCGTAGGACCAGAAACTGCATATGATTCAACTCCATTTAGAACTGGGGAACAAACGCTAGTTCGTCTTACAAGAAACACACTCTGCTTTAGAGAAATGAGCACTCTTCTACTCTACTCTGTTTCCTATAGAGCCAGAGCAGTGAGTTTCCTCAGAACAAAAGAACTGTGCTTCCTGCACACAGCCTGCACACAGGGGCCATACCTATTCAATTCTGCTTAGGAAACTGACAAGAACAGTAGATCCTCTTCAGTCCATACACTGTACATGCTGGGAACAGATGCCAGTACTATTTGCTCTGTTAATGAGAATGAGAGCGCAATAGTGACTCTTCTTACCAGAAAAACAACTCTTGCTCCTAGGACCAGAAACTGCATGTGATTCAACTCCATTTAGAGACTGGGAAACAAACGCTAGCTCGCCTTACAAGAAAAACACTCTGCTTTTGAGAAAAGAGCACTCTTCTACTCTACTGTTTTTTTTATAGGGCCAGAACAGTGAGCTTGATCAGAACAAAAGAACTGTGCTTTCTTCACACAAGCCATATCTAGTTCAACTCTGCTTAGGAAACTGACAAGAACATTAGCTCCTCAACAGTCCGATACACTGTACTTGCTGGGAACGGACCGAGTGCTATTTGCACTATGTATGGCAATGGGAGCGCAATATTGACTTTCCCTTACCAGAAAACAACTCTTGCTCGTAGGACCAGAAACTGCATGTGATTCAACTCCATTTAGGACTGGGAAAGAAATGCTAGCTCGCCTTACATGGAACACACTCTGCTTTTGAGAAAAGAGCACTGTTTCTACTCTACTGTGTTTCCTATGGGGTCCGAACAGTGAGCTTGCTCAGAACAAAAGAACTGTGCTTCCTACACACACTGGGCCATATCTAGTTCAACTCTGCTTAGGAAACTGACAAGAACAGTAGCTCCTCTTCAGTCCAATACACTGTACTTGCTGGGAACAGATGGGAGAGTGCTATTTGCAACAGTGTACGGCAATGGG
>NW_026737375.1:0-42838 GCF_949786415.1 Peromyscus eremicus | reverse complement strand
CTGGCCCTACAGGAAACACAGGAGAGTAGAAGAGTGCTCTTTTCTCAAAAGCAGAGTGTGTTTTCTTGTAAGGCGAGCTAGGGGTTTCTTTCCCAGTCCGAAACGGAGTTTAATCTCATGCAGTTTCTAGTCCTACGAGCAAGAGTTGTTTTCTGGTATGGAAAGTCACTATTGCGCTCCCATTGCCATACACAGTGCAAATAGCACTCACGTCTGTTCCCAGCAACTACAGTGTAATAGACTGAAGAGAAGCTACTCTTCTGATAAGTTTCTTATGAAGGGCTGAAGTAGGTATGGCCCGAATGTGTAGGAAGCACAGTTCTTTTGTTCTGACCAAGCTCACTGTTCTGGCCCTAACAGGAAACACAGGAGAGTAGAAGAGTGCTCTTTTCTCATAAGCAGAGTGTGTTTCTTGTAAGGCGAGCTAGGTGTTTGTTTCCCCAGTCCTAAACGGAGTTTAATCTCATGCAGTTTCTGGTCCTAACGAGCAAGAGTTATTTTCTGCTAAGAATAGTCACTATTGCGCTCTCCATTGCCATACACAAGTGCCAAGAGCACTCCACATCTGTTCCCCAGCAAGTACAGTGTATTGGACTGGAAGAGAAGCTACTGTTCTCGTCAGTTTTCCTAAGCAGAGTTGAACTTAGATATGGCCCGTGTGTGTAGGAAGCACAGTTCTTTTGTTCTGAGCAAGCTCACTGTTCTGGCCTATAGAAAACACAGGAGAGTAGAAGAGTGCTCTTTTCTCAAAAGCAGAGTGTGTTTCTTGTAAGGCGAGCTAGCGTTTGTTTCCCAGTCCTAAACGGAGTTGAATGACATGCAGTTTCTGGTCCTAGGAGCAAGAGTTGTTTTCTGCTAAGAAGAGTCACTATTGCGCTCCCATTGCCATACACAGTGCAAATAGCACTCGCGTCTGTTCCCAGCAACTACAGTGTATTGGACTGAAGAGAAGCTACTGTTCTCATCAGTTTCTTATGCAGAGCTTAAGTAGGTATGGCCCGTGTGTGTAGGAAGCACAGTTCTTTTGTTCTGAGCAAGCTCACTGTTCTGGCCCTATAGGAAACACAGGAGAGTAGAAAAGTGCTCTTTTCTCAAAAGCAGAGTGTGTTTCTTGTAAGGCGGGCTAGGGTTTCTTTCCCAGTCCTAAACAGAGTTGAATCACTTGCAGTTTCTGGTCCTACGAGCAAGGGTTGTTTTCTGCTAAGAAGAGTCACTATTGCGCTCCCATTGCCATACACAGTGCAAATAGCACTCGTGTCTCTTCCCAGCAAGTACAGTGTATTGGACTGAAGAGAAGCTACTGTTCTTTTCAATTTCCTAAGCAGAGTTGAACTTGATATGGCCCGTGTGTGTAGGAAGCACAGTTCTTTTGTTCTGAGCAAGCTCACTGTTCTGGCCCTATAGGAAACACAGGAGAGTAGAAGAGTGCTCTTTTCTCAAAAGCAGAGTGTGTTTCTTGTAGGCGAGCTAGCCTTTGTTTCCCAGTCCTAAACGGAGTTGAATGACATGCAGTTTCTGGTCCTATGAGCAAGAGTTGTTTTCTGCTAAGAAGAGTCACTATTGCGCTCCCATTGCCATACACAGTGCCAATAGCACTCGTGTCAGTTCCCAGCAAGTACAGTGTTATTGGACTGAAGAGAAGCTACTGTTCTTGTCAGTTTCCTAAGCAGAGTTGAACTAGATATGGCCCGTGAGTGTAGGAAGCACAGTTCTTTTGTTCTGATGAAGCTCACTGGTTCTGGCCCTACAGGAAACACAGGAGAGTAGAAGAGTGCTCTTTTCTCAAAAGCAGAGTATGTTTCTTGTAAGGAGAGCTATGGTTTGTTTCCCAGTCCTAAACAGAGTTTAATCTCATGCAGTTTCTGGTCCCTACGAGCAAGAGTTGTTTTCTGGTAAGGAAAGTCACTATTGCTCCTCCCTTTTGCCATACAAAGTGGGAAATAGCACTCTCGCGTCTGTTCCCAGCAACTACAGTGTATTGGACTGAAGAGAAGCTACTGTTCTGATCAGTTTCTCATGCAGAGCTGAAGTAGGTATGGCCCGTGTGCGTAGGATGCACAGTTCTTTTGTTCTGATCAAGCTCACTGTTCTGGCCCTACAGGAAACACAGGAGAGTAGAAGAGTGCTCTTTCCTCAAAAGCAGAGTGTGTTTCTTGTAAGGAGAGCTAGGGTTTGTTTTCCCAGTCCTAAACGGAGTTTAATCTCATGCAGTTTCTGGTCCTACGAGCAAGAGTTGTTTTCTGCTAAGAAGAGTCACTATTGCACTCCAATTGCCTATACACAGTGCAAATAGCACCCGCTATCTGTTCCCAGCAAGTACAGTGTATTGGGACTGAAGAGAAGCTACTGTTCTTTTCAATTTCCTATGCAGAGTTGAACTTGATATCGCCCGTGTGTGTAGAAAGCACAGTTCTTTTGTTCTGAGCAAGCTCACTGTTCTGGCCCCTATAGGAAACACAGGAGAGTAGAAGAGTGCTCTTTTCTCAAAAGCAGAGTGTGTTTCTTGTAAGGCGAGCTAGCGTTTGTTTCCCAGTCCTAAACGGAGTTGAATGACATGCAGTTTCTGGTCCTAGGAGCAAGAGTTGTTTTCTGCTAAGAAGAGTCACTATTGCGCTCCCATTGCCATACACAGTGGCAAGAGCACTCGCGTCTGTTCCCAGGACATTACAGTGTATTGGACTGAAGAGAAGCTACTGTTCTTGTCAGTTTCCTAAGCAGAGTTGAACTAGATATGGCCCGTGTGTGTAGGAAGCACAGTTCTTTTGTTCTGAGCAAAGCTCACTTGTTCTGGCCCTATAGGAAACACAGGAGAGAAGAAGAGTGCTCTTTTCTCAAAAGCAGAGTGCGTTTCTTGTAAGGTGAGCTAGCGTTTGTTTCCCAGTCCTAAACGGAGTTGAATGACATTCCGTTTCTGGTCCTATGAGCAAGAGTTGTTTTCGGCTAAGAAGAGTCACTATTGTGCTCCCATTGCCATTCACAGTGCAAATAGCACTCTCGTCTGTTCCCAGCAAGTACAGTGTATTGGACTGAAGAGAAGCTACTGTTCTTATCAGTTCCTTATGCAGAGCTGAAGTAGGTATGGCCCGTGTGTGTAGGAAGCACAGTTCTTTTGTTCTGACCAAGATCACTGTTCTGGCCCTACAGGAAACACAGGAGAGTAGAAGAGTGCTCTTTTCTCAAAAGCAGAGTGTGTTTCTTGTAAGGCGAGCTAGGGTTTGTTTCCCAGTCCGAAACGGAGTTTAATCTCATGCAGTTTCTAGTCCTACGAGCAAGAGTTGTTTTCTGGTAAGGAAAGTCACTATTGCGCTCCCATTGCCATACACAGTGCAAATAGCACTCACGTCTGTTCCCAGCAACTACAGTGTATAGACTGAAGAGAAGCTACTGTTCTGATAAGTTTCTTATGAAGGGCTGAAATAGGTATGGCCCGAATGTGTAGGAAGCACAGTTCTTTTGTTTTGACCAAGCTCACTGTTCTGGCCCTACAGGAAACACAGGAGAGTAGAAGAGTGCTCTTTTCTCAAAAGCAGAGTGTGTTTCTTGTAAGGCGAGCTAGGGTTTGTTTCCCAGTCCTAAACGGAGTTTAATCTCATGCAGTTTCTGGTCCTACGAGCAAGAGTTCTTTTCTGCTAAGAATAGTCACTATTGCGCTCCCATTGCCATACACAGTGCCAATAGCACTCACATCTGTTCCCAGCAAGTACAGTGTATTGGACTGAAGAGAAGCTACTGTTCTTGTCAGTTTCCTAAGCAGAGTTGAACTAGATATGGCCCGTGTGTGTAGGAAGCAAAGTTCTTTTGTTCTGAGCAAGCTCACTGTTCTGGCCCTATAGAAAACACAGGAGAGTAGAAGAGTGCTCTTTTCTCAAAAGCAGAGTGTGTTTCTTGTAAGGCGAGCTAGGGTTTGTTTCCCAGTCCTAAACGGAGTTGAATGACATGCAGTTTCTGGTCCTAGGAGCAAGAGTTGATTTCTGGTAAGAAGAGTCACTATTGCGCTCCCATTGCCATACACAGTGCAAATAGCACTCGCGTCTGTTCCCAGCAACTACAGTGTATTGGACTGAAGAGAAGCTACTGTTCTCATCAGTTTCTTATGCAGAGCTGAAGTAGGTATGGCCCGTGTGTGTAGGAAGCACAGTTCTTTTGTTCTGAGCAAGCTCACTGTTCTGGCCCTATAGGAAACACAGGAGAGTAGAAAAGTGCTCTTTTCTCAAAAGCAGAGTGTGTTTCTTGTAAGGCGGGCTAGGGTTTCTTTCCCAGTCCTAAACAGAGTTGAATCACTTGCAGTTTCTGGTCCTACGAGCAAGGGTTGTTTTCTGCTAAGAAGAGTGACTATTGCGCTCCCATTGCCATACACAGTGCAAATAGCACTCGTGTCTCTTCCCAGCAAGTACAGTGTATTGGACTGAAGAGAAGCTACTGTTCTTTTCAATTTCCTAAGCAGAGTTGAACTTGATATGGCCCGTGTGTGTAGGAAGCACAGTTCTTTTGTTCTGAGCAAGCTCACTGTTCTGGCCCTATAGGAAACACAGGAGAGTAGAAGAGTGCTCTTTTCTCAAAAGCAGAGTGTGTTTCTTGTAGGCGAGCTAGCCTTTGTTTCCCAGTCCTAAACGGAGTTGAATGACATGCAGTTTCTGGTCCTATGAGCAAGAGTTGTTTTCTGCTAAGAAGAGTCACTATTGTGCTCCCATTGCCATACACAGTGCCAATAGCACTCGTGTCAGTTCCCAGCAAGTACAGTGTATTGGACTGAAGAGAAGCTACTGTTCTTGTCAGTTTCCTAAGCAGAGTTGAACTAGATATGGCCCGTGTGTGTAGGAAGCACAGTTCTTTTGTTCTGAGCAAGCTCACTGTTCTGGCCCTATAGGAAACACAGGAGAGTAGAAGAGTGCTCTTTTCTCAAAAGCAGAGTGTGTTTCTTGTAAGGTGATCTAGCATTTGTTTTCTAGTCATAAACTGAGTTGAATCCCATGCAGTTTCTGGTCATACGAGAAAGAGTTGATTTCTGGTAAGGAAAGTCACTATTAGGCTCCCTTTGCCATACACAGTGGAAATAGCACTCGCGTCTCTTCCCCACAAATACAGTGTATTGGACTGAAGAGAAGCTACTGTTCTGATCAGTTTCTTATGCAGAGCTGAAGTAGGTATGGTCCGTGTGTAGGAAGCACAGTTCTTTTGTTCTTAGCAAGCTCACTGTTCTGGCCCTATAGGAAACACAGGACAGTAGAAGAGTGCTCTTTTCTCAAAAGCAGAGTGTGTTTCTTGTAAGGCGAGCTAGCGTTTGTTTCCCAGTCCTAAACGGAGTTGAATGACATGCAGTTTCTGGTCCTAGGAGCAAGAGTTGATTTCTGCTAAGAAGAGTCACTATTGCGCTCCCATTGCCATACACAGTGCAAATAGCACTCGCGTCTGTTCCCAGCAACTACAGTGTATTGGACTGAAGAGAAGCTACTGTTCTCATCAGTTTCTTATGCAGAGCTTAAGTAGGTATGGCCCGTGTGTGTAGGAAGCACAGTTCTTTTGTTCTGAGCAAGCTCACTGTTCTGGCCCTATAGGAAACACAGGAGAGTAGAAAAGTGCTCTTTTCTCAAAAGCAGAGTGTGTTTCTTGTAAGGCGGGCTAGGGTTTCTTTCCCAGTCCTAAACAGAGTTGAATCACTTGCAGTTTCTGGTCCTACGAGCAAGGGTTGTTTTCTGCTAAGAAGAGTGACTATTGCGCTCCCATTGCCATACACAGTGCAAATAGCACTCGTGTCTCTTCCCAGCAAGTACAGTGTATTGGACTGAAGAGAAGCTACTGTTCTTTTCAATTTCCTAAGCAGAGTTGAACTTGATATGGCCCGTGTGTGTAGGAAGCACAGTTCTTTTGTTCTGAGCAAGCTCACTGTTCTGGCCCTATAGGAAACACAGGAGAGTAGAAGAGTGCTCTTTTCTCAAAAGCAGAGTGTGTTTCTTGTAGGCGAGCTAGCCTTTGTTTCCCAGTCCTAAACGGAGTTGAATGACATGCAGTTTCTGGTCCTATGAGCAAGAGTTGTTTTCTGCTAAGAAGAGTCACTATTGTGCTCCCATTGCCATACACAGTGCCAATAGCACTCGTGTCAGTTCCCAGCAAGTACAGTGTATTGGACTGAAGAGAAGCTACTGTTCTTGTCAGTTTCCTAAGCAGAGTTGAACTAGATATGGCCCGTGTGTGTAGGAAGCACAGTTCTTTTGTTCTGAGCAAGCTCACTGTTCTGGCCCTATAGGAAACACAGGAGAGTAGAAGAGTGCTCTTTTCTCAAAAGCAGAGTGTGTTTCTTGTAAGGTGATCTAGCATTTGTTTTCTAGTCATAAACTGAGTTGAATCCCATGCAGTTTCTGGTCATACGAGAAAGAGTTGATTTCTGGTAAGGAAAGTCACTATTAGGCTCCCTTTGCCATACACAGTGGAAATAGCACTCGCGTCTCTTCCCCACAAATACAGTGTATTGGACTGAAGAGAAGCTACTGTTCTGATCAGTTTCTTATGCAGAGCTGAAGTAGGTATGGTCCGTGTGTAGGAAGCACAGTTCTTTTGTTCTTAGCAAGCTCACTGTTCTGGCCCTATAGGAAACACAGGACAGTAGAAGAGTGCTCTTTTCTCAAAAGCAGAGTGTGTTTCTTGGAAAGCGAGCTAGCGTTTGTTTCCCAGGCCTAAACGGAGTTGAATGACATGCAGTTTCTGGTCCTATGAGCAAGAGTTGTTTTCTGCTAAGAAGAGTCACTATTGCGCTCCCATTGCCATACACAGTGCAAATAACACTCGCGTCTGTTCCCAGCAAGTACAGTGTATTGGACTGAAGAGAAGCTACTGTTCTTATCAGTTTCTTATGCAGAGCTGAAGTAGGTATGGCCGTGTGTGTAGGAAGAACAGTTCTTTTGTTCTGATCAAGCTCACTGTTCTGGCCCTACAGGAAACACAGGAGAGTAGAAGAGTGCTCTTTTCTCAAAAGCAGAGTGTGTTTCTTGTAAGGCGAGCTAGGGTTTGTTTCCCAGTCCTAAACGGAGTTTAATCTCATGCAGTTTCTAGTCCTACGAGCAAGAGTTGTTTTCTGGTAAGGAAAGTCACGATTGTGCTCCCTTTGCCATACAAAGTGGAAATAGCACTCGCGTCTGTTTCCAGGATGTACAGTGTATTGGACTGAAGAGAAGCTACTGTTCTGATCAGTTTCTCATGCAGAGCTGAAGTAGGTATGGCCCGTGTGTGTAGGATGCACAGTTCTTTTGTTCTGATCAAGGTCACTGTTCTGGCCCTACAGGAAACACAGGAGAGTAGAAGAGTGCTCTTTCCTCAAAAGCAGAGTGTGTTTCTTGTAAGGCGAGCTAGGGTTTGTTTCCCAGTTTTAAACGGAGTTTAATCTCATGCAGTTTCTGGTCCTACGAGCAAGAGTTGTTTTCTGCTAGAAGAGTCACTATTGCGCTCCCATTGCCATACACAGTGCCAATAGCACTCGCATCTGTTCCCAGCAACTACAGTGTATTGGACTGAAGAGAAACTACTGTTCTTGTCAGTTTCCTAAGCAGAGTTGAACTAGATATGGCCCGTGTGTGTAGGAATCACAGTTCTTTTGTTCTGAGCAAGCTCACTGTTCTGGCCCTATAGGAAACACATGAGAGAAGAAGAGTGCTCTTTTCTCAAAAGCAGAGTGCGTTTCTTGTAAGGCGAGCTAGCGTTTGTTTCCCAGGCCTAAACGGAGTTGAATGACATGCAGTTTCTGGTCCTACGAGCAAGAGTGGTTTTCTGCTAAGAAGAGTCACTATTGCACTCCCATTGCCATACACAGTGCCAATAGCACTCGCGTCTGTTCCCAGCAAGTACAGTGTATTGGACTGAAGAGAAGCTACTGTTCTTTTCAATTTTCTAAGCAGAGTTGAACTTGATATGGCCCGTGTGTGTAGGAAGCACAGTTCTTTTGTTCTGAGCAAGCTCACTGTTCTGGCCCTATAGGAAACACAGGAGAGTAGAAGAGTGCTCTTTTCTCAAAAGCAGAGTGTGTTTCTTGTAAGGCGAGCTAGCGTTTGTTTCCCAGTCCTAAACGGAGTTGAATGACATGCAGTTTCTGGTCCTAGGAGCAAGAGTTGTTTTCTGCTAAGAAGAGTCACTATTGTGCTCCCATTGCCATACACAGTGCAAATAGCACTCTCGTCTGTTCCCAGCAAGTACAGTGTATTGGACTGAAGAGATGCTACTGTTCTTATCAGTTTCTTATGCAGAGCTGAAGTAGGTATGGCCCGTGTGTGTAGGAAGCACAGTTCTTTTGTTCTGACCAAGCTCACTGTTCTGGCCCTACAGGAAACACAGGAGAGTAGAAGAGTGCTCTTGTCTCAAAAGCAGAGTGTGTTTCTTGTAAGGCGAGCTAGGGTTTGTTTCCCAGTCCTAAACGGAGTTTAATCTCATGCAGTTTCTAGTCCTACGAGCAAGAGTTGTTTTCTGGTAAGGAAAGTCACTATTGCGCTCCCTTTGCCATACAAAGTGGAAATAGCACTCGCGTCTGTTTCCAGCAACTACAGTGTATAGACTGAAGAGAAGCTACTGTTCTGATAAGTTTCTTATGCAGAGCTGAAGTAGGTATGGCCCGTGTGTGTAGGAAGCACAGTTCTTTTGTTCTGATCAAGCTCACTGTTCTGGCCCTACAGGAAACACAGGAAAGTAGAAGAGTGCTCTTTTCTCAAAAACAGAGTGTGTTTCTTGTAAGGCGAGCTAGGGTTTGTTTCCCAGTCCTAAACGGAATTTAATCTCATGCAGTTTCTGGTCCTACGTGCAAGAGTTGTTTTCTGCTAAGAAGAGTCACTATTGCGCTCCCATTGTCATACACAGTGCCAATAGCACTCGCGTCTGTTCCCAGCAAGTACAGTGTATTGGACTGAAGAGAAGCTACTGTTCTTGTCAGTTTCCTAAGCAGAGTTGAACTAGATATGGCCCGTGTGTGTAGGAAGCACAGTTCTTTTGTTCTGAGCAAGCTCACTGTTCTGGCCCTATAGGAAACACAGGAGAGAAGAAGAGTGCTCTTTTCTCAAAAGCAGAGTGCGTTTCTTGTAAGGCGAGCTAGCGTTTGTTTTCCAGTCCTAAACGGAGTTGAATGACATGCAGTTTCTGGTCCTACGAGCAAGAGTTGTTTTCTGCTAAGAAGAGTCACTATTGCACTCCCATTGCCATACACAGTGCCAATAGCACTCACATCTGTTCCCAGCAAGTACAGTGTATTGGACTGAAGAGAAGCTACTGTTCTTGTCAGTTTCCTAAGCAGAGTTGAACTAGATATGGCCCGTGTGTGTAGGAAGCACAGTTCTTTTGTTCTGATCAAGCTCACTGTTCTGGCCCTACAGGAAACACAGGAGAGTAGAAGAGTGCTCTTTTCTCAAAAGCAGAGTGTGTTTCTTGTAAGGCGAGCTAGGGTTTGTTTCCCAGTCCTAAACGGAGTTTAATCTCATGCAGTTTCTGGTCCTACGAGCAAGAGTTGTTTTCTGGTAAGGAAAGTCACTATTGCTCTCCCTTTGCCATACAAAGTGGAAATAGCACTCGCGTCTGTTCCCAGCAACTACAGTGTATTGGACTGAAGAGAAGCCACTGTTCTGATCAGTTTCTTATGCAGAGTTGAAGTAGGTATGGCCCGTGTGTGTAGGAAGCACAGTTATTTTGTTCAGAGCAAGCTCACTGTTCTGGCCCTATAGGAAACACAGGAGAGTAGAAGAGTGCTCTTTTCTCAAAAGCAGAGTGTGTTTCTTGTATGGCGAGCTAGCGTTTGTTTCCTAGTCCTAAACGGACTTGAATCCCATGCAGTTTCTGGTCCCACGAGCAAGAGTCGTTTTCTTCTAAGAAGAGTCACTATTGTGCTCCCATTGCCATACACAGTGCCAATAGGACTCGTGTCTGTTCCCAGCAAGTACAGTGTATTGGACTGAAGAGAAGCTACTGTTCTGATCAGTTTCTTATGCAGAGCTGAAGTAGGTATGGCCCGTGTGTGTAGGAAGCACAGTTCTTTTGTTCTGATCAAGCTCACTGTTCTGGCCCTACAGGAAACACAGGAGAGTAGAAGAGTGCTCTTTTCTCAAAAGCAGAGTGTGTTTCTTGTAAGGCGAGTAAGGGTTTGTTTCCCAGTCCTAAAGGGAGTTCAATCCCATGCAGTTTCTGGTCCTACGAGCAAGAGTTGTTTTCTGGTAAGGAAAGTCACTATTGTGCTCCCTCTGCCATACACAGTGCAAATAGCCCTCGCGTCTGTTCCCAGCAACTACAGTGTATTGGACTGAAGAGAAGCTACTGTTCTGATCAGTTTCTTAGGCAGAGCTGAAGTAGGTATGGCCCGTGTATGTAGGAAGCACAGTTCTTTTGTTCAGAGCAAGCTCACTGTTCTGGCCCTATAGGAATCACAGGAGAGTAGAAGAGTGCTCTTTTCTCAAAAGCAGAGTGTGTTTCTTGTAAGGCGAGCTAGGGTTTGTTTCCCAGTCCTAAACGGAGTTTAATCTCATGCAGTTGCTGGTCCTACGAGCAAGAGTTGTTTTCTGCTAAGAAGAGTCACTATTGCACTCCCATTGCCATACACAGTGCAAATAACACCCGCATCTGTTCCCAGCAAGTACAGTGTATTGGACTGAAGAGAAGCTACTGTTCTTTTCAATTTCCTAAGCAGAGTTGAACTTGATATGGCCCGTGTGTGTAGAAAGCACAGTTCTTTTGTTCTGAGCAAGCTCACTGTTCTGGCCCTATAGGAAACACAGGAGAGTAGAAGAGTGCTCTTTTCTCAAAAGCAGAGTGTGTTTCTTGTAAGGCGAGCTAGCCTTTGTTTCCCAGTCCTAAACGGAGTTGAATGACATGCAGTTTCTGGTCCTAGGAGCAAGAGTTGTTTTCTGCTAAGAAGAGTCACTATTGTGCTCCCATTGCCATACACAGTGCAAATAGCACTCGCGTCTGTTCCCAGGAAGTACAGTGTATTGGACTGAAGAGAAGCTACTGTTCTGATCTGTTTCTTATGCAGAGCTGAAGTAGGTATGGCCCGTGTGTGTAGGAAGCACAGTTCTTTTGTTCTGAGCAAGCTCACTGTTCTGGCCCTACAGGAAACACAGGAGAGTAGAAGAGTGCTCTTTCCTCAAAAGCAGAGTGTGTTTCTTTAAGGCGAGCTAGGGTTTGTTTCTCAGTCCTAAACGGAGTTTAATCTCATGCAGTTTCTGGTCCTACGAGCAAGAGATGTTTTCTGCTAAGAAGAGTCACTATTGCGCTCCCAATGCCATACACAGTGCCAATAGCACTCGCATCTGTTCCCAGCAAGTACAGTGTATTGGACTGAAGAGAAGCTCCTGTTCTTATCAGTTTCCTAAGCAGATTTGAACTAGATATGGCCCGTGTGTGTAGGAAGCACAGTTCTTTTGTTCTGAGCAAGCTCACTGTTCTGGCCCTATAGGAAACACAGGAGAGGAGAAGAGTGCTCTTTTCTCAAAAGCAGAGTGTGTTTCTTGTAAGGAGGGCTAGGGTTTGTTTCCCAGTCCTAAACAGAGTTGAATCACATGCAGTTTCTGGTCCTACATGCAAGGGTTGTTTTCTGCTAAGAAGAGTCACTATTGCACTCCCATTGCCATACACAGTGCCAATAGCACTCACATCTGTTCCCAGCAAGTACAGTGTATTGGACTGAAGAGAAGCTACTGTTCTTGTCAGTTTCCTAAGCAGAGTTGAACTAGATATGGCCCGTGTTTGTAGGAAGCACAGTTCTTTTGTTCTGATCAAGCTCACTTTTCTGGCCCTACAGGAAACACAGGAGAGTAGAAGAGTGCTCTTTTCTCAAAAGCAGAGTGTGTTTCTTGTAAGGCGAGCTAGAGTTTGTTTCCCAGTCCTAAACGGAGTTTAATCTCATGCAGTTTCTGGTCCTACGAGCAAGAGTTGTTTTCTGGTAAGGAAAGTCACTATTGCTCTCCCTTTGCCATACAAAGTGGAAATAGCACTCGCGTCTGTTCCCAGCAACTACAGTGTATTGGACTGAAGAGAAGCTACTGTTCTTTTCAATTTCCTAAGCAGAGTTGAACTTGATATGGCCCGTGTGTGTAGAAAGCACAGTTCTTTTGTTCTGAGCAAGCTCACTGTTCTGGCCCTATAGGAAACACAGGAGAGTAGAAGAGTGCTCTTTTCTCAAAAGCAGAGTGTGTTTCTTGTAAGGCGAGCTAGCCTTTGTTTCCCAGTCCTAAACGGAGTTGAATGACATGCAGTTTCTGGTCCTAGGAGCAAGAGTTGTTTTCTGCTAAGAAGAGTCACTATTGTGCTCCCATTGCCATACACAGTGCAAATAGCACTCGCGTCTGTTCCCAGGAAGTACAGTGTATTGGACTGAAGAGAAGCTACTGTTCTGATCTGTTTCTTATGCAGAGCTGAAGTAGGTATGGCCCGTGTGTGTAGGAAGCACAGTTCTTTTGTTCTGAGCAAGCTCACTGTTCTGGCCCTACAGGAAACACAGGAGAGTAGAAGAGTGCTCTTTCCTCAAAAGCAGAGTGTGTTTCTTTAAGGCGAGCTAGGGTTTGTTTCTCAGTCCTAAACGGAGTTTAATCTCATGCAGTTTCTGGTCCTACGAGCAAGAGATGTTTTCTGCTAAGAAGAGTCACTATTGCGCTCCCAATGCCATACACAGTGCCAATAGCACTCGCATCTGTTCCCAGCAAGTACAGTGTATTGGACTGAAGAGAAGCTCCTGTTCTTATCAGTTTCCTAAGCAGATTTGAACTAGATATGGCCCGTGTGTGTAGGAAGCACAGTTCTTTTGTTCTGAGCAAGCTCACTGTTCTGGCCCTATAGGAAACACAGGAGAGGAGAAGAGTGCTCTTTTCTCAAAAGCAGAGTGTGTTTCTTGTAAGGAGGGCTAGGGTTTGTTTCCCAGTCCTAAACAGAGTTGAATCACATGCAGTTTCTGGTCCTACATGCAAGGGTTGTTTTCTGCTAAGAAGAGTCACTATTGCACTCCCATTGCCATACACAGTGCCAATAGCACTCACATCTGTTCCCAGCAAGTACAGTGTATTGGACTGAAGAGAAGCTACTGTTCTTGTCAGTTTCCTAAGCAGAGTTGAACTAGATATGGCCCGTGTTTGTAGGAAGCACAGTTCTTTTGTTCTGATCAAGCTCACTTTTCTGGCCCTACAGGAAACACAGGAGAGTAGAAGAGTGCTCTTTTCTCAAAAGCAGAGTGTGTTTCTTGTAAGGCGAGCTAGAGTTTGTTTCCCAGTCCTAAACGGAGTTTAATCTCATGCAGTTTCTGGTCCTACGAGCAAGAGTTGTTTTCTGGTAAGGAAAGTCACTATTGCTCTCCCTTTGCCATACAAAGTGGAAATAGCACTCGCGTCTGTTCCCAGCAACTACAGTGTATTGGACTGAAGAGAAGCCACTGTTCTGATCAGTTTCTCATGCAGAGCTGAAGTAGGTATGGCCCGTGTGTGTAGGATGCACAGTTCTTTTGTTCTGATCAAGCTCACTGTTCTGGCCCTACAGGAAACACAGGAGAGTAGAAGAGTGCTCTTTCCTCAAAAGCAGAGTGCCTTTCTTGTAAGGCGAGCTATCGTTTGTTTCCCAGTCCTAAATGGAGTTGAATGACATGCAGTTTCTGGTCCTACGAGCAAGAGTTGTTTTCTGCTAAGAAGAGTCACTATTGCACTCCCATTGCCATACACAGTGCCAATAGCACTCGCATCTGTTCCCAGCAAGTACAGTGTATTGGACTGAAGAGAAGCTACTGTTCTTGTCAGTTTCCTAAGCAGAGTTGAACTAGATATGGCCCGTGTGTGTAGGAAGCACAGTTCTTTTGTTCTGATCAAGCTCACTGTTCTGGCCCTACAGGAAAAACAGGAGAGTAGAAGAGTGCTCTTTTCTCAAAAGCAGAGTGTGTTTCTTGTAAGGCGAGCTAGGGTTTGTTTCCCAGTCCTAAACGGAGTTTAATCTCATGCAGTTTCTGGTCCTACGAGCAAGAGTTGTTTTCTGGTAAGGAAAGTCACTATTGCTCTCCCTTTGCCATACAAAGTGGAAATAGCACTCGCGTCTGTTCCCAGCAACTACAGTATATTGGACTGAAGAGAAGCTACTGTTCTTGTCAGTTTCCTAAGCAGAGTTGAACTAGATATGGCCCGTGTGTGTAGGAAGCACAGTTCTTTTGTTCCGATCAAGCTCACTGTTCTGGCCCTACAGGAAAAACAGGAGAGTAGAAGAGTGCTCTTTTCTCAAAAGCAGAGTGTGTTTCTTGTAAGGCGAGCTAGGGTTTGTTTCCCAGTCCTAAACGGAGTTTAATCTCATGCAGTTTCTGGTCCTACGAGCAAGAGTTGTTTTCTGCTAAGAAGAGTCACTATTGCACCCCCATTGCCATACACAGTGCAAATAGCACCCACATCTGTTCCCCGCAAGTACAGTGTATTGGACTGAAGAGAAGCTACTGTTCTTTTCAATTTCCTAAGCAGAGTTGAACTTGATATGGCCCGTGTGTGTAGGAAGCACAGTTCTTTTGTTCTGAGCAAGCTCACTGTTCTGGCCCTATAGGAAACACAGGAGAGTAGAAGAGTGCTCTTTTCTCAAAAGCAGAGTGTGTTTCTTGTAAGACGAGCTAGCGTTTGTTTCCCAGTCCTAAACGGAGTTGAATGACATGCAGTTTCTGGTCCTAGGAGCAAGAGTTGTTTTCTGCTAAGAAGAGTCACTATTGCACTCCCATTGCCATACACAGTGCCAATAGCACTCGCATCTGTTCCCAGCAAGTACAGTGTATTGGACTGAAGAGAAGCTACTGTTCTTGTCAGTTTCCTAAGCAGAGTTGAACTAGATATGGCCCGTGTGTGTAGGAAGCACAGTTCTTTTGTTCTGATCAAGCTCACTGTTCTGGCCCTACAGGAAAAACAGGAGAGTAGAAGAGTGCTCTTTTCTCAAAAGCAGAGTGTGTTTCTTGTAAGGCGAGCTAGGGTTTGTTTCCCAGTCCTAAACGGAGTTTAATCTCATGCAGTTTCTGGTCCTACGAGCAAGAGTTGTTTTCTGGTAAGGAAAGTCACTATTGCTCTCCCTTTGCCATACAAAGTGGAAATAGCACTCGCGTCTGTTCCCAGCAACTACAGTGTATTGGACTGAAGAGAAGCTACTGTTCTTGTCAGTTTCCTAAGCAGAGTTGAACTAGATATGGCCCGTGTGTGTAGGAAGCACAGTTCTTTTGTTCTGATCAAGGTCACTGTTCTGGCCCTACAGGAAAAACAGGAGAGTAGAAGAGTGCTCTTTTCTCAAAAGCAGAGTGTGTTTCTTGTAAGGCGAGCTAGGGTTTGTTTCCCAGTCCTAAACGGAGTTTAATCTCATGCAGTTTCTGGTCCTACGAGCAAGAGTTGTTTTCTGCTAAGAAGAGTCACTATTGCACCCCCATTGCCATACACAGTGCAAATAGCACCCACATCTGTTCCCCGCAAGTACAGTGTATTGGACTGAAGAGAAGCTACTGTTCTTTTCAATTTCCTAAGCAGAGTTGAACTTGATATGGCCCGTGTGTGTAGGAAGCACAGTTCTTTTGTTCTGAGCAAGCTCACTGTTCTGGCCCTATAGGAAACACAGGAGAGTAGAAGAGTGCTCTTTTCTCAAAAGCAGAGTGTGTTTCTTGTAAGACGAGCTAGCGTTTGTTTCCCAGTCCTAAACGGAGTTGAATGACATGCAGTTTCTGGTCCTACGAGCAAGAGTTGTTTTCTGCTAAGAAGAGTCACTATTGCACTCCCATTGCCATACACAGTGCCAATAGCACTCGCATCTGTTCCCAGCAAGTACAGTGTATTGGACTGAAGAGAAGCTACTGTTCTTGTCAGTTTCCTAAGCAGAGTTGAACTAGATATGGCCCGTGTGTGTAGGAAGCACAGTTCTTTTGTTCTGATCAAGCTCACTGTTCTGGCCCTACAGGAAAAACAGGAGAGTAGAAGAGTGCTCTTTTCTCAAAAGCAGAGTGTGTTTCTTGTAAGGCGAGCTAGGGTTTGTTTCCCAGTCCTAAACGGAGTTTAATCTCATGCAGTTTCTGGTCCTACGAACAAGAGTTGTTTTCTGGTAAGGAAAGTCACTATTGCTCTCCCTTTGCCATACAAAGTGGAAATAGCACTCGCGTCTGTTCCCAGCAACTACAGTGTATTGGACTGAAGAGAAGCTACTGTTCTGATCAGTTTCTCATGCAGAGCTGAAGTAGGTATGGCCCGTGTGTGTAGGATGCACAGTTCTTTTGTTCTGATCAAGCTCACTGTTCTGGCCCTACAGGAAACACAGGAGAGTAGAAGAGTGCTCTTTCCTCAAAAGCAGAGTGTGTTTCTTGTAATGCGAGCTAGGGTTTGTTTCCCAGTCCTAAACGGAGTTTAATCTCATGCAGTTTCTGGTCCTACGAGCAAGAGTTGTTTTCTGCTAAGAAGAGTCACTATTGCACCCCAATTGCCATACACAGTGCAAATAGCACCCACATCTGTTCCCCGCAAGTACAGTGTATTGGACTGAAGAGAAGCTACTGTTCTTTTCAATTTCCTAAGCAGAGTTGAACTTGATATGGCCCGTGTGTGTAGGAAGCACAGTTCTTTTGTTCTGAGCAAGCTCACTGTTCTGGCCCTATAGGAAACACAGGAGAGTAGAAGAGTGCTCTTTTCTCAAAAGCAGAGTGTGTTTCTTGTAAGACGAGCTAGGGTTTGTTTCCCAGTCCTAAACGGAGTTGAATGACATGCAGTTTCTGGTCCTACGAGCAAGAGTTGTTTTCTGCTAAGAAGAGTCACTATTGCACTCCCATTGCCATACACAGTGCCAATAGCACTCGCATCTGTTCCCAGCAAGTACAGTGTATTGGACTGAAGAGAAGCTACTGTTCTTGTCAGTTTCCTAAGCAGAGTTGAACTAGATATGGCCCGTGTGTGTAGGAAGCACAGTTCTTTTGTTCTGATCAAGCTAACTGTTCTGGCCCTACAGGAAAAACAGGAGAGTAGAAGAGTGCTCTTTTCTCAAAAGCAGAGTGTGTTTCTTGTAAGGCGAGCTAGGGTTTGTTTCCCAGTCCTAAACGGAGTTTAATCTCATGCAGTTTCTGGTCCTACGAGCAAGAGTTGTTTTCTGGTAAGGAAAGTCACTATTGCTCTCCCTTTGCCATACAAAGTGGAAATAGCACTCGCGTCTGTTCCCAGCAACTACAGTGTATTGGACTGAAGAGAAGCTACTGTTCTTGTCAGTTTCCTAAGCAGAGTTGAACTAGATATGGCCCGTGTGTGTAGGAAGCACAGTTCTTTTGTTCTGATCAAGCTCACTGTTCTGGCCCTACAGGAAAAACAGGAGAGTAGAAGAGTGCTCTTTTCTCAAAAGCAGAGTGTGTTTCTTGTAAGGCGAGCTAGGGTTTGTTTCCCAGTCCTAAACGGAGTTTAATCTCATGCAGTTTCTGGTCCTACGAGCAAGAGTTGTTTTCTGCTAAGAAGAGTCACTATTGCACCCCCATTGCCATACACAGTGCAAATAGCACCCACATCTGTTCCCTGCAAGTACAGTGTATTGGACTGAAGAGAAGCTACTGTTCTTTTCAATTTCCTAAGCAGAGTTGAACTTGATATGGCCCGTGTGTGTAGGAAGCACAGTTCTTTTGTTCTGAGCAAGCTCACTGTTCTGGCCCTATAGGAAACACAGGAGAGTAGAAGAGTACTCTTTTCTCAAAAGCAGAGTGTGTTTCTTGTAAGACGAGCTAGCGTTTGTTTCCCAGTCCTAAACGGAGTTGAATGACATGCAGTTTCTGGTCCTACGAGCAAGAGTTGTTTTCTGCTAAGAAGAGTCACTATTGCACTCCCATTGCCATACACAGTGCCAATAGCACTCGCATCTGTTCCCAGCAAGTACAGTGTATTGGACTGAAGAGAAGCTACTGTTCTTGTCAGTTTCCTAAGCAGAGTTGAACTAGATATGGCCCGTGTGTGTAGGAAGCACAGTTCTTTTGTTCTGATCAAGCTCACTGTTCTGGCCCTACAGGAAAAACAGGAGAGTAGAAGAGTGCTCTTTTCTCAAAAGCAGAGTGTGTTTCTTGTAAGGCGAGCTAGGGTTTGTTTCCCAGTCCTAAACGGAGTTTAATCTCATGCAGTTTCTGGTCCTACGAACAAGAGTTGTTTTCTGGTAAGGAAAGTCACTATTGCTCTCCCTTTGCCATACAAATTGGAAATAGCACTCGCGTCTGTTCCCAGCAACTACAGTGTATTGGACTGAAGAGAAGCTACTGTTCTGATCAGTTTCTCATGCAGAGCTGAAGTAGGTATGGCCCGTGTGTGTAGGATGCACAGTTCTTTTGTTCTGATCAAGCTCACTGTTCTGGCCCTACAGGAAACACAGGAGAGTAGAAGAGTGCTCTTTCCTCAAAAGCAGAGTGTGTTTCTTGTAATGCGAGCTAGGGTTTGTTTCCCAGTCCTAAACGGAGTTTAATCTCATGCAGTTTCTGGTCCTACGAGCAAGAGTTGTTTTCTGCTAAGAAGAGTCACTATTGCACCCCAATTGCCATACACAGTGCAAATAGCACCCACATCTGTTCCCCGCAAGTACAGTGTATTGGACTGAAGAGAAGCTACTGTTCTTTTCAGTTTCCTAAGCAGAGTTGAACTTGATATGGCCCGTGTGTGTAGGAAGCACAGTTCTTTTGTTCTGAGCAAGCTCACTGTTCTGGCCCTATAGGAAACACAGGAGAGTAGAAGAGTGCTCTTTTCTCAAAAGCAGAGTGTGTTTCTTGTAAGACGAGCTAGGGTTTGTTTCCCAGTCCTAAACGGAGTTGAATGACATGCAGTTTCTGGTCCTACGAGCAAGAGTTGTTTTCTGCTAAGAAGAGTCACTATTGCACTCCCATTGCCATACACAGTGCCAATAGCACTCGCATCTGTTCCCAGCAAGTACAGTGTATTGGACTGAAGAGAAGCTACTGTTCTTGTCAGTTTCCTAAGCAGAGTTGAACTAGATATGGCCCGTGTGTGTAGGAAGCACAGTTCTTTTGTTCTGATCAAGCTAACTGTTCTGGCCCTATAGGAAACACAGGAGAGTAGAAGAGTGCTCTTTTCTCAAAAGCAGAGTGTGTTTCTTGTAAGGCGAGCTAGCGTTTGTTTCCCAGTCCTAAACGGAGTTTAATCTCATGCAGTTTCTGGTCCTACGAGCAAGAGTTGTTTTCTGCTAAGAAGAGTCACTATTGCACTCCCATTGCCTTACACAGTGCCAATAGCACTCGCATCTGTTCCCAGCAAGTACAGTGTATTGGACTGAAGAGAAGCTACTGTTCTTGTCAGTTTCCTAAGCAGAGTTGAACTAGATATGGCCCGTGTGTGTAGGAAGCACAGTTCTTTTGTTCTGATCAAGCTCACTGTTCTGGCCCTACAGGAAAAACAGGAGAGTAGAAGAGTGCTCTTTTCTCAAAAGCAGAGTGTGTTTCTTGTAAGGCGAGCTAGGGTTTGTTTCCCAGTCCTAAACGGAGTTTAATCTCATGCAGTTTCTGGTCCTACGAACAAGAGTTGTTTTCTGGTAAGGAAAGTCACTATTGCTCTCCCTTTGCCATACAAATTGGAAATAGCACTCGCGTCTGTTCCCAGCAACTACAGTGTATTGGACTGAAGAGAAGCTACTGTTCTGATCAGTTTCTCATGCAGAGCTGAAGTAGGTATGGCCCGTGTGTGTAGGATGCACAGTTCTTTTGTTCTGATCAAGCTCACTGTTCTGGCCCTACAGGAAACACAGGAGAGTAGAAGAGTGCTCTTTCCTCAAAAGCAGAGTGTGTTTCTTGTAATGCGAGCTAGGGTTTGTTTCCCAGTCCTAAACGGAGTTTAATCTCATGCAGTTTCTGGTCCTACGAGCAAGAGTTGTTTTCTGCTAAGAAGAGTCACTATTGCACCCCAATTGCCATACACAGTGCAAATAGCACCCACATCTGTTCCCCGCAAGTACAGTGTATTGGACTGAAGAGAAGCTACTGTTCTTTTCAATTTCCTAAGCAGAGTTGAACTTGATATGGCCCGTGTGTGTAGGAAGCACAGTTCTTTTGTTCTGAGCAAGCTCACTGTTCTGGCCCTATAGGAAACACAGGAGAGTAGAAGAGTGCTCTTTTCTCAAAAGCAGAGTGTGTTTCTTGTAAGACGAGCTAGGGTTTGTTTCCCAGTCCTAAACGGAGTTGAATGACATGCAGTTTCTGGTCCTACGAGCAAGAGTTGTTTTCTGCTAAGAAGAGTCACTATTGCACTCCCATTGCCATACACAGTGCCAATAGCACTCGCATCTGTTCCCAGCAAGTACAGTGTATTGGACTGAAGAGAAGCTACTGTTCTTGTCAGTTTCCTAAGCAGAGTTGAACTAGATATGGCCCGTGTGTGTAGGAAGCACAGTTCTTTTGTTCTGATCAAGCTAACTGTTCTGGCCCTACAGGAAAAACAGGAGAGTAGAAGAGTGCTCTTTTCTCAAAAGCAGAGTGTGTTTCTTGTAAGGCGAGCTAGGGTTTGTTTCCCAGTCCTAAACGGAGTTTAATCTCATGCAGTTTCTGGTCCTACGAGCAAGAGTTGTTTTCTGGTAAGGAAAGTCACTATTGCTCTCCCTTTGCCATACAAAGTGGAAATAGCACTCGCGTCTGTTCCCAGCAACTACAGTGTATTGGACTGAAGAGAAGCTACTGTTCTTGTCAGTTTCCTAAGCAGAGTTGAACTAGATATGGCCCGTGTGTGTAGGAAGCACAGTTCTTTTGTTCTGATCAAGCTCACTGTTCTGGCCCTACAGGAAAAACAGGAGAGTAGAAGAGTGCTCTTTTCTCAAAAGCAGAGTGTGTTTCTTGTAAGGCGAGCTAGGGTTTGTTTCCCAGTCCTAAACGGAGTTTAATCTCATGCAGTTTCTGGTCCTACGAGCAAGAGTTGTTTTCTGCTAAGAAGAGTCACTATTGCACCCCCATTGCCATACACAGTGCAAATAGCACCCACATCTGTTCCCCGCAAGTACAGTGTATTGGACTGAAGAGAAGCTACTGTTCTTTTCAATTTCCTAAGCAGAGTTGAACTTGATATGGCCCGTGTGTGTAGGAAGCACAGTTCTTTTGTTCTGAGCAAGCTCACTGTTCTGGCCCTATAGGAAACACAGGAGAGTAGAAGAGTGCTCTTTTCTCAAAAGCAGAGTGTGTTTCTTGTAAGACGAGCTAGCGTTTGTTTCCCAGTCCTAAACGGAGTTGAATGACATGCAGTTTCTGGTCCTACGAGCAAGAGTTGTTTTCTGCTAAGAAGAGTCACTATTGCACTCCCATTGCCATACACAGTGCCAATAGCACTCGCATCTGTTCCCAGCAAGTACAGTGTATTGGACTGAAGAGAAGCTACTGTTCTTGTCAGTTTCCTAAGCAGAGTTGAACTAGATATGGCCCGTGTGTGTAGGAAGCACAGTTCTTTTGTTCTGATCAAACTCACTGTTCTGGCCCTACAGGAAAAACAGGAGAGTAGAAGAGTGCTCTTTTCTCAAAAGCAGAGTGTGTTTCTTGTAAGGCGAGCTAGGGTTTGTTTCCCAGTCCTAAACGGAGTTTAATCTCATGCAGTTTCTGGTCCTACGAACAAGAGTTGTTTTCTGGTAAGGAAAGTCACTATTGCTCTCCCTTTGCCAAACAAATTGGAAATAGCACTCGCGTCTGTTCCCAGCAACTACAGTGTATTGGACTGAAGAGAAGCTACTGTTCTGATCAGTTTCTCATGCAGAGCTGAAGTAGGTATGGCCCGTGTGTGTAGGATGCACAGTTCTTTTGTTCTGATCAAGCTCACTGTTCTGGCCCTACAGGAAACACAGGAGAGTAGAAGAGTGCTCTTTCCTCAAAAGCAGAGTGTGTTTCTTGTAATGCGAGCTAGGGTTTGTTTCCCAGTCCTAAACGGAGTTTAATCTCATGCAGTTTCTGGTCCTACGAGCAAGAGTTGTTTTCTGCTAAGAAGAGTCACTATTGCACCCCAATTGCCATACACAGTGCAAATAGCACCCACATCTGTTCCCCGCAAGTACAGTGTATTGGACTGAAGAGAAGCTACTGTTCTTTTCAATTTCCTAAGCAGAGTTGAACTTGATATGGCCCGTGTGTGTAGGAAGCACAGTTCTTTTGTTCTGAGCAAGCTCACTGTTCTGGCCCTATAGGAAACACAGGAGAGTAGAAGAGTGCTCTTTTCTCAAAAGCAGAGTGTGTTTCTTGTAAGACGAGCTAGGGTTTGTTTCCCAGTCCTAAACGGAGTTGAATGACATGCAGTTTCTGGTCCTACGAGCAAGAGTTGTTTTCTGCTAAGAAGAGTCACTATTGCACTCCCATTGCCATACACAGTGCCAATAGCACTCGCATCTGTTCCCAGCAAGTACAGTGTATTGGACTGAAGAGAAGCTACTGTTCTTGTCAGTTTCCTAAGCAGAGTTGAACTAGATATGGCCCGTGTGTGTAGGAAGCACAGTTCTTTTGTTCTGATCAAGCTAACTGTTCTGGCCCTATAGGAAACACAGGAGAGTAGAAGAGTGCTCTTTTCTCAAAAGCAGAGTGTGTTTCTTGTAAGGCGAGCTAGCGTTTGTTTCCCAGTCCTAAACGGAGTTTAATCTCATGCAGTTTCTGGTCCTACGAACAAGAGTTGTTTTCTGGTAAGGAAAGTCACTATTGCTCTCCCTTTGCCATACAAATTGGAAATAGCACTCGCGTCTGTTCCCAGCAACTACAGTGTATTGGACTGAAGAGAAGCTACTGTTCTGATCAGTTTCTCATGCAGAGCTGAAGTAGGTATGGCCCGTGTGTGTAGGATGCACAGTTCTTTTGTTCTGATCAAGCTCACTGTTCTGGCCCTACAGGAAACACAGGAGAGTAGAAGAGTGCTCTTTCCTCAAAAGCAGAGTGTGTTTCTTGTAAGGCGAGCTAGGGTTTGTTTCCCAGTCCTAAACGGAGTTTAATCTCATGCAGTTTCTGGTCCTACGAGCAAGAGTTGTTTTCTGCTAAGAAGAGTCACTATTGCACTCCCATTGCCATACACAGTGCAAATAGCACCCACATCTGTTCCCAGCAAGTACAGTGTGTTGGACTGAAGACAAGTTACTGTTCTTTTCAATTTCCTAATCAGAGTTGAACTTGATATGGCCCGTGTGTGTAGGAAGCACAGTTCTATTGTTCTGAGCAAGCTCACTGTTCTGGCCCTATAGGAAACACAGGAGAGTAGAAGAGTGCTCTTTTCTCAAAAGCAGAGTGTGTTTCTTGTAAGGCGAGCTAGCGTTTGTTTCCCCATTATAAACGGAGTTGAATCCCATGCAGTTTCTGGTTCTACGAGCAAGAGTTGTTTTCTGTTAAGAAGAGTCACTATTGCGCTCCCATTGCCATACACAGTGCAAATAGCACTGGAATCTGTTCCCAGCAAGTACAGTGTATTGGACTGAAGAAAAGCTACTGTTCTTGTCAGTTTCCTAAGCAGAATTGAACTAGATATGGCCCGTGTGTGTAGGAAGCACAGTTCTTTTGTTCTGAGCAAGCTCACTGTTCTGGCCCTATAGGAAACACAGGAGAGTAGAAGAGTGCTCTTTTCTCAAAAGCAGAGTGGGTTTCTTGTAAGGCGGGCTAGGGTTTGTTTCCCAGTCCTAAACGGAGTTGAATGACATGCAGTTTCTGGTCCTACGAGCAAGGGTTGTTTTCTGCTAAGAAGAGTCACTATTGTGCTCCCATTGCCATACACAGTGCAAATAGCACTCGTGTCTGTTCCCAGCAAGTACAGTGTATTGGACTGAAGAGAAGCTACTGTTCTTGTCAATTTCCTAAGCAGAGTTGAACTAGATATGGCCCGTGTGTGTAGGAAGCACAGTTCTTTTGTTCTGAGCAAGCTCACTGTTCTGGCCCTATAGGAAACACAGGAGAGTAGAAGAGTGCTCTTTTCTCAAAAGCAGAGTGTGTTTCTTGTAAGGCGAGCTGGAGTTTGTTTCCCCATTATAAACGGAGTTGAATCCCATGCAGTTTCTGGTCCTAAGAGCAAGAGTTGTTTTGTGCTAAGAAGAGTCACTATGGTGCTCCCATTGCCATACACAGTGCAAATAGCACTCGTGTCTGTTCCCAGCAAGTACAGTGTATTGGATTGAAGAGAAGCTACTGTTCTTTTCAATTTCCTAAGCAGAATTGAACTACATATGGCCCGTGTGAGTAGGAAGCACAGTTCTTTTGTTCTGAGCAAGGTCACTGTTCTGGCCCTATAGGAAACACAGGAGAGTAGAAGAGTGCTCTTATCTCAAAAGCAGAGTGTGTTTCTTGTAAGGCGAGCTAGCGTTTGATTCCCAGTCCTAAACGGAGTTGAATCCCATGCAGTTTCTGGTCCCACGAGCAAGAGTTGTTTTCTGCTAAGAAGAGTCACTATTGTGCTCCCATTGCCATACACAGTGCAAATAGCACTCGCGTCTGTTCCCAGCAAGTACAGTGTATTGGACTGAAGAGAAGCTACTGTTCTTGTCAGTTTCCTAAGCAGAGTTGAACTAGATATGGCCCGTGTGTGTAGGAAGCACAGTTTTTTTGTTCTGAGCAAGCTCACTGTTCTGGCCCTATAGGAAACACAGGAGAGCAGAAGAGTGCTCTTTTCTCAAAAGCAGAGTGTGTTTCTTGTAAGGCGAGCTAGCGTTTGTTTCCTAGTCCTAAACGGAGTTGAATGACATGCAGTTTCTGGTCCTACGAGCAAGAGTCGTTTTCTTCTAAGAAGAGTCACTATTGTGCTCCCATTGCCATACACAGTGCCAATAGGACTCGTGTCTGTTCCCAGCAAGTACAGTGTATTGGACTGAAGAGAAGCTACTGTTCTGATCAGTTTCTTATGCAGAGCTGAAGTAGGTATGGCCCGTGTGTGTAGGAAGCACAGTTCTTTTGTTCTGATCAAGCTCACTGTTCTGGCCCTATAGGAAACACAGGAGAGTAGAAGAGTGCTCTTTTCTCAAAAGCAGAGTGTGTTTCTTGTAAGGCGAGTTAGGGTTTGTTTCCCAGTCCTAAACGGAGTTCAATCCCATGCAGTTTCTGGTCCTACGAGCAAGAGTTGTTTTCTGGTAAGGAAAGTCACTATTGTGCTCCCTTTGCCATACACAGTGCAAATAGCCCTCGCGTCTGTTCCCAGCAACTACAGTGTATTGGACTGAAGAGAAGCTACTGTTCTGATCAGTTTCTTAGGCAGAGCTGAAGTAGGTATGGCCCGTGTATGTAGGAAGCACAGTTCTTTTGTTCAGAGCAAGCTCACTGTTCTGGCCCTATAATAATCACAGGAGAGTAGAAGAGTGCTCTTTTCTCAAAAGCAGAGTGTGTTTCTTGTAAGGCGAGCTAGCGTTTGTTTCCCAGTCCTAAACGGAGTTGAATCCCATGCAGTTTCTGGTCCTACGAGGAAGAGTTGTTTTCTGCTAAGAAGAGTCACTATTGCGCTCCCATTGCCATACACAGTGCCAAGAGCACTCGCGTCTGTTCCCAGCAAGTACAGTGTATTGGACTGAAGAGAAGCTACTGTTTTTGTCAGTTTCCTAAGCAGAGTTGAACTAGATATGGCCCGTGTGTGTAAGAAGCACAGTTCTTTTGTTCTGAGCAAGCTCACTGTTCTGGCCCTATAGTAAACACAGGAGAGTAGAAGAGTGCTCTTTTCTCAAAAGCAGAGTGTGTTTCTTGTAAGGCGAGCTAGCGTTTGTTTCCCAGTCCTAAACGGAGATGAATGACATGCAGTTTCTGGTCGTACGAGCAAGAGTTGTTTTCTGCTAAGAAGAGTCACTATTGTGCTCCCATTGCCATACACAGTGCAAATAGCACTCGCGTCTGTTCCCAGCAAGTACAGTGTATTGGACTGAAGAGAAGCTACTGTTCTTGTCAGTTTCCTAAGCAGAGTTGAACTAGATATGGCTTGTGTGTGTAAGAAGCACAGTACTTTGGTTCTGAGCAAGCTCACTGTTCTGGCCATATAGGAAACACAGAAGAGGAGAAGAGTGCTCTTTTCTCAAAAGCAGAGTGTGTTTCTTGTAAGGCGAGCTAGCAATTGTTTCCCAGTCCTAAACGGAGTTGAATGACATGCAGTTTCTGGTCCTAGGAGCAAGAGTTGTTTTCTGCTAAGAAGAGTCACTATTGCGCTCCCATTGCCATACACAGTGCCAAGAGCACTCGCGTCTGTTCCCAGCAAGTACAGTGTATTGGACTGAAGAGAAGCTACTGTTCTTGTCAGTTTCCTAAGCAGAGTTGAACTAGATATGGCCCGTGTGTGTAGAAAGCACAGTTCTTTTGTTCTGAGCAAGCTCACTGTTCTGGCCCTATAGGAAACACAGGAGAGTAGAAGAGTGCTCTTTTCTCAAATGCAGAATGCGTTTCTTGTAAGGTGAGCTAGCGTTTTTTTCCCAGTCCTAAACGGAATTGAATCCCATGCAGTTTCTGGTTTTACGAGCAAGAGTTGTTTTCTGCTAAGAAGAGTCACTATTGCGCTCCCATTGCCATACACAGTGGCAAGAGCACTCGCGTCTGTTCCCAGCAAGTACAGTGTATTGGACTGAAGAGAAGCTACTGTTCTTGTCAGTTTCCTAAGCAGAGTTGAACTAGATATGGCCCGTGTGTGTAGGAAGCACAGTTCTTTTGTTCTGAGCAAGCTCACTGTTCTGGCCCTATAGGAAACACAGGAGAGTAGAAGAGTGCTCTTTTCTCAAAAGCAGAATGCGTTTCTTGTAAGGCGAGCTAGCGTTTGTTTCCCAGTCCTAAATGGAATTGAATGACATGCAGTTTCTGGTCCTAGGAGCAAGAGTTGTTTTCTGATAAGAAGAGTCACTATTGTGCTCCCATTGCCATACACAGTGCAAATAGCACTCTCGTCTGTTCCCAGCAAGTACAGTGTATTGGACTGAAGAGAAGGTACTGTTCTTATCAGTTTCTTATGCAGAGCTGAAGTAGGTATGGCCCGTGTGTGTAGGAAGCACAGTTCTTTTGTTCTGACCAAGCTCACTGTTCTGGCCCTACAGGAAACACAGGAGAGTAGAAGAGTGCTATTTTCTCAAAAGCAGAGTGTGTTTCTTGTAAGGCAAGCTAGGGTTTGTTTCCCAGTCCTAAACGGAGTTTAATCTCATGCAGTTTCTAGTCCTACGAGCAAGAGTTGTTTTCTGGTAAGGAAAGTCACTATTGCGCTCCCTTTGCCATACAAAGTGGAAATAGCACTCGCGTCTGTTCCCAGCAACTACAGTGTATAGACTGAAGAGAAGCTACTGTTCTGATAAGTTTCTTATGCAGAGCTGAAGTAGGTATGGCCCGTGTTTGTAGGAAGCACAGTTCTTTTGTTCTGATCATGCTCACTGTTCTGGCCCTACAGGTAACACAGGAGAGTAGAAGAGTGCTCTTTTCTCAAAAGCAGAGTGTGTTTCTTGTAAGGCGAGCTAGGGTTTGTTTCCCAGTCCTAAACGGAGTTTAATCTCATGCAGTTTCTGGTCCTACGTGCAAGAGTTGTTTTCTGCTAAGAAGAGTCACTATTGCCCTCCCATTGTCATACACAGTGCCAATAGCACTCACATCTGTTCCCAGCAAGTACAGTGTATTGGACTGAAGAGAAGCTACTGTTCTTGTCAGTTTCCTAAGCAGAGTTGAACTAGATATGGCCCGTGTGTGTAGGAAGCACAGTTCTTTTGTTCTGAGCAAGCTCACTGTTCTGGCCCTATAGGAAACACAGGAGAGAAGAAGAGTGCTCTTTTCTCAAAAGCAGAGTGCGTTTCTTGTAAGGCAAGCTAGCGTTTGTTTCCCAGTCCTAAATGGAGTTGAATGACATGCAGTTTCTGGTCCTACGAGCAAGAGTTGTTTTCTGCTAAGAAGAGTCACTATTGCACTCCCATTGCCATACCCAGTGCCAATAGCACTCACATCTGTTCCCAGCAAGTACAGTGTATTGGACTGAAGAGAAGCTACTGTTCTTGTCAGTTTCCTAAGCAGAGTTGAACTAGATATGGCCCGTGTGTGTAGGAAGCACAGTTCTTTTGTTCTGATCAAGCTCACTGTTCTGGCCCTACAGGAAACACAGGAGAGTAGAAGAGTGCTCTTTTCTCAAAAGCAGAGTGTGTTTCTTGTAAGGCGAGCTAGGGTTTGTTTCCCAGTCCTAAACGGAGTTTAATCTCATGCAGTTTCTGGTCCTACGAGCAAAAGTTGTTTTCTGGTAAGGAAAGTCACTATTGCTCTCCCTTTGCCATACAAAGTGGAAATAGCACTCGCGTCTCTTCCCAGCAACTACAGTGTATTGGACTGAAGAGAAGCTACTGTTCTGATCAGTTTCTCATGCAGAGCTGAAGTAGGTATGGCCCATGTGTGTAGGATGCACAGTTCTTTTGTTCTGATCAAGCTCACTGTTCTGGCCCTACAGGAAACACAGGAGAGTAGAAGAGTGCTCTTTCCTCAAAAGCAGAGTGCGTTTCTTGTAAGGCGAGCTAGCGTTTGTTTCCCAGTCCTAAACGGAGTTGAATGACATGCAGTTTCTGGTCCTACGAGCAAGAGTTGTTTTCTGCTAAGAAGAGTCACTATTGCACTCCCATTGCCATACACAGTGCCAATAGCACTGGCATCTGTTCCCAGCAAGTACAGTGTATTGGACTGAAGAGAAGCTACTGTTCTTGTCAGTTTCCTAAGCAGAGTTGAACTAGATATGGCCCGTGTGTGTAGGAAGCACAGTTCTTTTGTTCTGAGCAAGCTCACTGTTCTGGCCCTATAGGAAACACAGGAGAGTAGAAGAGTGCTCTTTTCTCAAAAGCAGAATGCGTTTCTTGTAAGGCGAGCTAGCGTTTGTTTCCCAGTCCTAAATGGAGTTGAATGACATGCAGTTTCTGGTCCTAGGAGCAAGAGTTGTTTTCTGATAAGAAGAGTCAATATTGTGCTCCCATTGCCATACACAGTGCAAATAGCACTCTCGTCTGTTCCCAGCAAGTACAGTGTATTGGACTGAAGAGAAGGTACTGTTCTTATCAGTTTCTTATGCAGAGCTGAAGTAGGTATGGCCCGTGTGTGTAGGAAGCACAGTTCTTTTGTTCTGACCAAGCTCACTGTTCTGGCCCTACAGGAAACACAGGAGAGTAGAAGAGTGCTATTTTCTCAAAAGCAGAGTGTGTTTCTTGTAAGGCAAGCTAGGGTTTGTTTCCCAGTCCTAAACGGAGTTTAATCTCATGCAGTTTCTAGTCCTACGAGCAAGAGTTGTTTTCTGGTAAGGAAAGTCACTATTGTGCTCCCTTTGCCATACAAAGTGGAAATAGCACTCGCGTCTGTTCCCAGCAACTACAGTGTATAGACTGAAGAGAAGCTACTGTTCTGATAAGTTTCTTATGCAGAGCTGAAGTAGGTATGGCCCGTGTTTGTAGGAAGCACAGTTCTTTTGTTCTGATCAAGCTCACTGTTCTGGCCCTACAGGAAACACAGGAGAGTAGAAGAGTGCTCTTTTCTCAAAAGCAGAGTGTGTTTCTTGTAAGGCGAGCTAGGGTTTGTTTCCCAGTCCTAAACGGAGTTTAATCTCATGCAGTTTCTGGTCCTACGTGCAAGAGTTGTTTTCTGCTAAGAAGAGTCACTATTGCCCTCCCATTGTCATACACAGTGCCAATAGCACTCACATCTGTTCCCAGCAAGTACAGTGTATTGGACTGAAGAGAAGCTACTGTTCTTGTCAGTTTCCTAAGCAGAGTTGAACTAGATATGGCCCGTGTGTGTAGGAAGCACAGTTCTTTTGTTCTGAGCAAGCTCACTGTTCTGGCCCTATAGGAAACACAGGAGAGAAGAAGAGTGCTCTTTTCTCAAAAGCAGAGTGTGTTTCTTGTAAGGCGAGCTAGCGTTTGTTTCCCAGTCCTAAATGGAGTTGAATGACATGCAGTTTCTGGTCCTACGAGCAAGAGTTGTTTTCTGCTAAGAAGAGTCACTATTGCACTCCCATTGCCATACACAGTGCCAATAGCACTCACATCTGTTCCCAGCAAGTACAGTGTATTGGACTGAAGAGAAGCTACTGTTCTTGTCAGTTTCCTAAGCAGAGTTGAACTAGATATGGCCCGTGTGTGTAGGAAGCACAGTTCTTTTGTTCTGATCAAGCTCACTGTTCTGGCCCTACAGGAAACACAGGAGAGTAGAAGAGTGCTCTTTTCTCAAAAGCAGAGTGTGTTTATTGTAAGGCGAGCTAGGGTTTGTTTCCCAGTCCTAAATGGAGTTTAATCTCATGCAGTTTCTGGTCCTACGAGCAAAAGTTGTTTTCTGGTAAGGAAAGTCACTATTGCTCTCCCTTTGCCATACAAAGTGGAAATAGCACTCGCGTCTCTTCCCAGCAACTACAGTGTATTGGACTGAAGAGAAGCTACTGTTCTGATCAGTTTCTCATGCAGAGCTGAAGTAGGTATGGCCCATGTGTGTAGGATGCACAGTTCTTTTGTTCTGATCAAGCTCACTGTTCTGGCCCTACAGGAAACACAGGAGAGTAGAAGAGTGCTCTTTCCTCAAAAGCAGAGTGCGTTTCTTGTAAGGCGAGCTAGCGTTTGTTTCCCAGTCCTAAACGGAGTTGAATGACATGCAGTTTCTGGTCCTACGAGCAAGAGTTGTTTTCTGCTAAGAAGAGTCACTATTGCACTCCCATTGCCATACACAGTGCCAATAGCACTGGCATCTGTTCCCAGCAAGTACAGTGTATTGGACTGAAGAGAAGCTACTGTTCTTGTCAGTTTCCTAAGCAGAGTTGAACTAGATATGGCCCGTGTGTGTAGGAAGCACAGTTCTTTTGTTCTGATCAAGCTCACTGTTCTGGCCCTATAGGAAACACAGGAGAGTAGAAGAGTGCTCTTTTCTCAAAAGCAGAGTGTGTTTCTTGTAAGGCGAGCTAGGGTTTGTTTCCCAGTCCTAAACGGAGTTTAATCTCATGCAGTTTCTGGTCCTACGAGCAAGCGTTGTTTTCTGGTAAGGAAAGTCACTATTGCTCTCCCTTTGCCATACAAAGTGGAAATAGCACTCGCGTCTGTTCCCAGCAACTACAGTGTATTGGACTGAAGAGAAGCTACTGTTCTGATCAGTTTCTCATGCAGAGCTGAAGTAGGTATGGCCCGTGTGTGTAGGATGCACAGTTCTTTTGTTCTGATCAAGCTCACTGTTCTGGCCCTACAGGAAACACAGGAGAGTAGAAGAGTGCTCTTTCCTCAAAAGCAGAGTGTGTTTCTTGTAAGGCGAGCTAGGGTTTGTTTCCCAGTCCTAAACGGAGTTTAATCTCATGCAGTTGCTGGTCCTACGAGCAAGAGATGTTTTCTGCTAAGAAGAGTCACTATTGCACTCCCATTGCCATACACAGTGCAAATAACACCCGCATCTGTTCCCAGCAAGTACAGTGTATTGGACTGAAGAGAAGCTACTGTTCTTTTCAATTTCCTAAGCAGAGTTGAACTTGATATGGCCCGTGTGTGTAGAAAGCACAGTTCTTTTGTTCTGAGCAAGCTCACTGTTCTGGCCCTATAGGAAACACAGGAGAGTAGAAGAGTGCTCTTTTCTTAAAAGCAGAGTGTGTTTCTTGTAAGGCGAGCTAGCGTTTGTTTCCCCATTATAAAAGGAGTTGAATCCCATGCAGTTTCTGGTCCTACGAGCAAGAGTTGTTTTCTGCTAAGAAGAGTCACTATTGCGCTCCCATTGCCATATACAGTGCCAATAGCACTCGCGTCTGTTCCCAGCAAGTACAGTGTATTGGACTCAAGAGAAGCTACTGTTCTTGTCAGTTTCTTAAGCAGAGTTGAACTAGATATGGCCCGTGTGTGTAGGAATCACAGTTCTTTTGTTCTGAGCAAGCTCACTGTTCTGGTCCTATAGGAAACACAGGAGAGTAGAAGAGTACTCTTTTCTCAAAAGCAGAGTGCGTTTCTTGTAAGGCGAGCTAGCGTTTGTTTCCCAGTCCTAAACGGAGTTGAATGACATGCAGTTTCTGGTCCTAGGAGCAAGAGTTGTTTTCTGCTAAGAAGAGTCACTATTGCGCTCCCATTGCCATACACAGTGGCAAGAGCACTCGTGTCTGTTCCCAGGACGTACAGTGTATTGGACTGAAGAGAAGCTACTGTTCTTGTCAGTTTCCTAAGCAGAGTTGAACTAGATATGGCCCGTGTGTGTAGGAAGCACAGTTCTTTTGTTCTGATCAAGCTCACTGTTCTGGCCCTACAGGAAAAACAGGAGAGTAGAAGAGTGCTCTTTTCTCAAAAGCAGAGTGTGTTTCTTGTAAGGCGAGCTAGGGTTTGTTTCCCAGTCCTAAACGGAGTTTAATCTCATGCAGTTTCTGGTCCTACGAACAAGAGTTGTTTTCTGGTAAGGAAAGTCACTATTGCTCTCCCTTTGCCATACAAATTGGAAATAGCACTCGCGTCTGTTCCCAGCAACTACAGTGTATTGGACTGAAGAGAAGCTACTGTTCTGATCAGTTTCTCATGCAGAGCTGAAGTAGGTATGGCCCGTGTGTGTAGGATGCACAGTTCTTTTGTTCTGATCAAGCTCACTGTTCTGGCCCTACAGGAAACACAGGAGAGTAGAAGAGTGCTCTTTCCTCAAAAGCAGAGTGTGTTTCTTGTAAGGCGAGCTAGGGTTTGTTTCCCACTCCTAAACGGAGTTTAATCTCATGCAATTTCTGGTCCTACGAGCAAGAGTTGTTTTCTGCTAAGAAGAGTCACTATTGCACCCCCATTGCCATACACAGTGCAAATAGCACCCACATCTGTTCCCCGCAAGTACAGTGTATTGGACTGAAGAGAAGCTACTGTTCTTTTCAATTTCCTAAGCAGAGTTGAACTTGATATGGCCCGTGTGTGTAGGAAGCACAGTTCTTTTGTTCTGAGCAAGCTCACTGTTCTGGCCCTATAGGAAACACAGGAGAGTAGAAGAGTGCTCTTTTCTCAAAAGCAGAGTGTGTTTCTTGTAAGACGAGCTAGCGTTTGTTTCCCAGTCCTAAACGGAGTTGAATGACATGCAGTTTCTGGTCCTACGAGCAAGAGTTGTTTTCTGCTAAGAAGAGTCACTATTGCACTCCCATTGCCATACACAGTGCCAATAGCACTGGCATCTGTTCCCAGCAAGTACAGTGTATTGGACTGAAGAGAAGCTACTGTTCTTGTCAGTTTCCTAAGCAGAGTTGAACTAGATATGGCCCGTGTGTGTAGGAAGCACAGTTCTTTTGTTCTGATCAAGCTAACTGTTCTGGCCCTATAGGAAACACAGGAGAGTAGAAGAGTGCTCTTTTCTCAAAAGCAGAGTGTGTTTCTTGTAAGGCGAGCTAGGGTTTGTTTCCCAGTCCTAAACGGAGTTTAATCTCATGCAGTTTCTGGTCCTACGAACAAGAGTTGTTTTCTGGTAAGGAAAGTCACTATTGCTCTCCCTTTGCCATACAAAGTGGAAATAGCAAACGCGTCTGTTCCCAGCAACTACAGTGTATTGGACTGAAGAGAAGCTACTGTTCTGATCAGTTTCTCATGCAGAGCTGAAGTAGGTATGGCCCGTGTGTGTAGGATGCACAGTTCTTTTGTTCTGATCAAGCTCACTGTTCTGGCCCTACAGGAAACACAGGAGAGTAGAAGAGTGCTCTTTCCTCAAAAGCAGAGTGTGTTTCTTGTAAGGCGAGCTAGGGTTTGTTTCCCAGTCCTAAACGGAGTTTAATCTCATGCAGTTTCTGGTCCAACGAGCAAGAGTTGTTTTCTGCTAAGAAGAGTCACTATTGCACTCCCATTGCCATACACAGTGCAATTAGCACCCACATCTGTTCCCAGCAAGTACAGTGTGTTGGACTGAAGACAAGTTACTGTTCTTTTCAATTTCCTAAGCAGAGTTGAACTTGATATGGCCCGTGTGTGTAGGAAGCACAGTTCTTTTGTTCTGAGCAAGCTCACTGTTCTGGCCCTATAGGAAACACAGGAGAGTAGAAGAGTGCTCTTTTCTCAAAAGCAGAGTGTGTTTCTTGTAAGGCGAGCTAGCGTTTGTTTCCCCATTATAAACGGAGTTGAATCCCATGCAGTTTCTGGTCCTACGAGCAAGAGTTGTTTTCTGCTAAGAAGAGTCACTATTGCGCTCCCATTGCCATACACAGTGCAAATAGCACTGGAATCTGTTCCCAGCAAGTACAGTGTATTGGACTGAAGAAAAGCTACTGTTCTTGTCAGTTTCCTAAGCAGAATTGAACTAGATATGGCCCGTGTGTGTAGGAAGCACAGTTCTTTTGTTCTGAGCAAGCTCACTGTTCTGGCCCTATAGGAAACACAGGAGAGTAGAAGAGTGCTCTTTTCTCAAAAGCAGAGTGGGATTCTTGTAAGGCGGGCTAGGGTTTGTTTCCCAGTCCTAAACGGAGTTGAATGACATGCAGTTTCTGGTCCTAGGAGCAAGGGTTGTTTTCTGCTAAGAAGAGTCACTATTGTGCTCCCATTGCCATACACAGTGCAAATAGCACTCGCGTCTGTTCCCAGCAAGTACAGTGTATTGGACTGAAGAGAAGCTACTGTTCTTGTCAATTTCCTAAGCAGAGTTGAACTAGATATGGCCCGTGTGTGTAGGAAGCACAGTTCTTTTGTTCTGAGCAAGCTCACTGTTCTGGCCCTATAGGAAACACAGGAGAGTAGAAGAGTGCTCTTTTCTCAAAAGCAGAGTGTGTTTCTTGTAAGGCGAGCTGGAGTTTGTTTCCCCATTATAAACGGAGTTGAATCCCATGCAGTTTCTGGTCCTAAGAGCAAGAGTTGTTTTGTGCTAAGAAGAGTCACTATGGTGCTCCCATTGCCATACACAGTGTAAATAGCACTCGTGTCTGTTCCCAGCAAGTACAGTGTATTGGATTGAAGAGAAGCTACTGTTCTTTTCAATTTCCTAAGCAGAATTGAACTACATATGGCCCGTGTGAGTAGGAAGCACAGTTCTTTTGTTCTGAGCAAGGTCACTGTTCTGGCCCTATAGGAAACACAGGAGAGTAGAAGAGTGCTCTTATCTCAAAAGCAGAGTGTGTTTCTTGTAAGGCGAGCTAGCGTTTGATTCCCAGTCCTGAACGGAGTTGAATCCAATGCAGTTTCTGGTCCCACGAGCAAGAGTTGTTTTCTGCTAAGAAGAGTCACTATTGTGCTCCCATTGCCATACACAGTGCAAATAGCACTCGCGTCTGTTCCCAGCAAGTACAGTGTATTGGACTGAAGAGAAGCTACTGTTCTTGTCAGTTTCCTAAGCAGAGTTGAACTAGATATGGCCCGTGTGTGTAGGAAGCACAGTTTTTTTGTTCTGAGCAAGCTCACTGTTCTGGCCCTATAGGAAACACAGGAGAGTAGAAGAGTGCTCTTTTCTCAAAAGCAGAGTGTGTGTCTTGTAAGGCGAGATAGCGTTTGTTTCCCAGTCCTAAACGGAGTTGAATTCCATGCAGTTTCTGGACCTATTTGCAAGAGTTGTTTTCTGCTAAGAACAGTAACTATTGTGCTCCCATTGCCATACACAGTGGAAATAGCACTCGCGTCTGTTCCCAGCAAGTACAGTGTATTGGACTAAAGAGAAGCTACTGTTCTGATCAGTTTCTTATGCAGAGTTGAAGTAGGTATGGCCCGTGTGTGTAGGAAGCACAGTTATTTTGTTCAGAGCAAGCTCACTGTTCTGGCCCTATAGGAAACACAGGAGAGTAGAAGAGTGCTCTTTTCTCAAAAGCAGAGTGTGTTTCTTGTAAGGCGAGCTAGCGTTTGTTTCCTAGTCCTAAACGGAGTTGAATCCCATGCAGTTTCTGGTCCTACGAGCAAGAGTCGTTTTCTTCTAAGAAGAGTCACTATTGTGCTCCCATTGCCATACACAGTGCCAATAGGACTCGTGTCTGTTCCCAGCAAGTACAGTGTATTGGACTGAAGAGAAGCTACTGTTCTGATCAGTTTCTTATGCAGAGCTGAAGTAGGTATGGCCCGTGTGTGTAGGAAGCACAGTTCTTTTGTTCTGATCAAGCTCACTGTTCTGGCCCTATAGGAAACACAGGAGAGTAGAAGAGTGCTCTTTTCTCAAAAGCAGAGTGTGTTTCTTGTAAGGCGAGCTAGGGTTTGTTTCCCAGTCCTAAACGGAGTTGAATCCCATGCAGTTTCTGGTCCTACGAGCAAGAGTTGTTTTCTGGTAAGGAAAGTCACTATTGTGCTCCCTTTGCCATACACAGTGCAAATAGCCCTCGCGTCTGTTCCCAGCAACTACAGTGTATTGGACTGAAGAGAAGCTACTGTTCTGATCAGTTTCTTAGGCAGAGCTGAAGTAGGTATGGCCCGTGTATGTAGGAAGCACAGTTCTTTTGTTCTGAGCAAGCTCACTGTTCTGGCCCTATAGGAATCACAGGAGAGTAGAAGAGTGCTCTCTTCTCAAAAGCAGAGTGTGTTTCTTGTAAGGCGAGCTAGCGTTTGTTTCCCAGTCCTAAATGGAGTTGAATCCCATGCAGTTTCTGGTCCTACGAGGAAGAGTTGTTTTCTGCTAAGAAGAGTCACTATTGCGCTCCCATTGCCATACACAGTGCCAAGAGCACTCGCGTCTGTTCCCAGCAAGTACAGTGTATTGGACTGAAGAGAAGCTACTGTTTTTGTCAGTTTCCTAAGCAGAGTTGAACTAGATATGGCCCGTGTGTGTAAGAAGCACAGTTCTTTTGTTCTGAGCAAGCTCACTGTTCTGGCCCTATAGTAAACACAGGAGAGTAGAAGAGTGCTCTTTTCTCAAAAGCAGAGTGTGTTTCATGTAAGGCGAGCTAGCGTTTGTTTCCCAGTCCTAAACGGAGATGAATGACATGCAGTTTCTGGTCCTACGAGCAAGAGTTGTTTTCTGCTAAGAAGAGTCACTATTGTGCTCCCATTGCCATACACAGTGCAAATAGCACTCGCGTCTGTTCCCAGCAAGTACAGTGTATTGGACTGAAGAGAAGCTACTGTTCTTGTCAGTTTCCTAAGCAGAGTTGAACTAGATATGGCTTGTGTGTGTAAGAAGCACAGTACTTTGGTTCTGAGCAAGCTCACTGTTCTGGCCCTATAGGAAACACAGGAGAGTAGAAGAGTGCTCTTTTCTCAAAAGCAGAATGCGTTTCTTGTAAGGCGAGCTAGCATTTGTTTCCCAGTCCTAAATGGAGTTGAATGACATGCAGTTTCTGGTCCTAGGAGCAATAGTTGTTTTCTGATAAGAAGAGTCACTATTGTGCTCCCATTGCCATACACAGTGCAAATAGCACTCTCGTCTGTTCCCAGCAAGTACAGTGTATTGGACTGAAGAGAAGGTACTGTTCTTATCAGTTTCTTATGCAGAGCTGAAGTAGGTATGGCCCGTGTGTGTAGGAAGCACAGTTCTTTTGTTCTGACCAAGCTCACTGTTCTGGCCCTACAGGAAACACAGGAGAGTAGAAGAGTGCTATTTTCTCAAAAGCAGAGTGTGTTTCTTGTAAGGCAAGCTAGGGTTTGTTTCCCAGTCCTAAACGGAGTTTAATCTCATGCAGTTTCTAGTCCTACGAGCAAGAGTTGTTTTCTGGTAAGGAAAGTCACTATTGCGCTCCCTTTGCCATACAAAGTGGAAATAGCACTCGCGTCTGTTCCCAGCAACTACAGTGTATAGACTGAAGAGAAGCTACTGTTCTGATAAGTTTCTTATGCAGAGCTGAAGTAGGTATGGCCCGTGTTTGTAGGAAGCACAGTTCTTTTGTTCTGATCAAGCTCACTGTTCTGGCCCTACAGGAAACACAGGAGAGTAGAAGAGTGCTCTTTTCTCAAAAGCAGAGTGTGTTTCTTGTAAGGCGAGCTTGGGTTTGTTTCCCAGTCCTAAACGGAGTTTAATCTCATGCAGTTTCTGGTCCTACGTGCAAGAGTTGTTTTCTGCTAAGAAGAGTCACTATTGCCCTCCCATTGTCATACACAGTGCCAATAGCACTCACATCTGTTCCCAGCAAGTACAGTGTATTGGACTGAAGAGAAGCTACTGTTCTTGTCAGTTTCCTAAGCAGAGTTGAACTAGATATGGCCCGTGTGTGTAGGAAGCACAGTTCTATTGTTCTGATCAAGCTCACTGTTCTGGCCCTACAGGAAACACAGGAGAGTAGAAGAGTGCTCTTTTCTCAAAAGCAGAGTGTGTTTCTTGTAAGGCGAGCTAGGGTTTGTTTCCCAGTCCTAAACGGAGTTTAATCTCATGCAGTTTCTGGTCCTACGAGCAAAAGTTGTTTTCTGGTAAGGAAAGTCACTATTGCTCTCCCTTTGCCATACAAAGTGGAAATAGCACTCGCGTCTCTTCCCAGCAACTACAGTGTATTGGACTGAAGAGAAGCTACTGTTCTGATCAGTTTCTCATGCAGAGCTGAAGTAGGTATGGCGCATGTGTGTAGGATGCACAGTTCTTTTGTTCTGATCAAGCTCACTGTTCTGGCCCTACAGGAAACACAGGAGAGTAGAAGAGTGCTCTTTCCTCAAAAGCAGAGTGCGTTTCTTGTAAGGCGAGCTAGCGTTTGTTTCCCAGTCCTAAACGGAGTTGAATGACATGCAGTTTCTGGTCCTACGAGCAAGAGTTGTTTTCTGCTAAGAAGAGTCACTATTGCACTCCCATTGCCATACACAGTGCCAATAGCACTGGCATCTGTTCCCAGCAAGTACAGTGTATTGGACTGAAGAGAAGCTACTGTTCTTGTCAGTTTCCTAAGCAGAGTTGAACTAGATATGGCCCGTGTGTGTAGGAAGCACAGTTCTTTTGTTCTGATCAAGCTCACTGTTCTGGCCCTACAGGAAACACAGGAGAGTAGAAGAGTGCTCTTTTCTCAAAAGCAGAGTGTGTTTCTTGTAATGCGAGCTAGGGTTTGTTTCCCAGTCCTAAACGGAGTTTAATCTCATGCAGTTTCTGGTCCTACGAGCAAGCGTTGTTTTCTGGTAAGGAAAGTCACTATTGCTCTCCCTTTGCCATACAAAGTGGAAATAGCACTCGCGTCTGTTCCCAGCAACTACAGTGTATTGGACTGAAGAGAAGCTACTGTTCTGATCAGTTTCTCATGCAGAGCTGAAGTAGGTATGGCCCGTGTGTGTAGGATGCACAGTTCTTTTGTTCTGATCAAGCTCACTGTTCTGGCCCTACAGGAAACACAGGAGAGTAGAAGAGTGCTCTTTCCTCAAAAGCAGAGTGTGTTTCTTGTAAGGCGAGCTAGGGTTTGTTTCCCAGTCCTAAACGGAGTTTAATCTCATGCAGTTGCTGGTCCTACGAGCAAGAGTTGTTTTCTGCTAAGAAGAGTCACTATTGCACTCCCATTGCCATACACAGTGCAAATAACACCCGCATCTGTTCCCAGCAAGTACAGTGTATTGGACTGAAGAGAAGCTACTGTTCTTTTCAATTTCCTAAGCAGAGTTGAACTTGATATGGCCCGTGTGTGTAGAAAGCACAGTTCTTTTGTTCTGAGCAAGCTCACTGTTCTGGCCCTATAGGAAACACAGGAGAGTAGAAGAGTGCTCTTTTCTCAAAAGCAGAGTGTGTTTCTTGTAAGGCGAGCTAGCGTTTGTTTCCCCATTATAAACGGAGTTGAATCCCATGCAGTTTCTGGTCCTACGAGCAAGAGTTGTTTTCTGCTAAGAAGAGTCACTATTGCACTCCAATTGCCATATACAGTGCCAATAGCACTCGCATCTGTTCCCAGCAAGTACAGTGTATTGGACTCAAGAGAAGCTACTGTTCTTGTCAGTTTCTTAAGCAGAGTTGAACTAGATATGGCCCGTGTGTGTAGGAATCACAGTTCTTTTGTTCTGAGCAAGCTCACTGTTCTGGTCCTATAGGAAACACAGGAGAGTAGAAGAGTACTCTTTTCTCAAAAGCAGAGTGCGTTTCTTGTAAGGCGAGCTAGCGTTTGTTTCCCAGTCCTAAACGGAGTTGAATGACATGCAGTTTCTGGTCCTAGGAGCAAGAGTTGTTTTCTGCTAAGAAGAGTCACTATTGCGCTCCCATTGCCATACACAGTGGCAAGAGCACTCGTGTCTGTTCCCAGGACGTACAGTGTATTGGACTGAAGAGAAGCTACTGTTCTTGTCAGTTTCCTAAGCAGAGTTGAACTAGATATGGCCCGTGTGTGTAGGAAGCACAGTTCTTTTGTTCTGAGCAAGCTCACTGTTCTGGCCCTATAGGAAACACAGGAGAGAAGAAGAGTGCTCTTTTCTCAAAAGCAGAGTGCGTTTCCTGTAAGGCGAGCTAGCGTTTGTTTCCCAGTCCTAAACGGAGTTGAATGACATTCCGTTTCTGGTCCTATGAGCAAGAGTTGTTTTCTGCTAAGAAGAGTCACTATTGTGCTCCCATTGCCATACACAGTGCAAATAGCACTCTCGTCTGTTCCCAGCAAGTACAGTGTATTGGACTGAAGAGAAGCTACTGTTCTGATCAGTTTCTTATGCAGAGCTGAAGTAGGTATGGCCCGTGTATGTAGGAAGCACAGTTCTTTTGTTCTGACCAAGCTCACTGTTCTGGCCCTACAGGAAACACAGGAGAGTAGAAGAGTGCTCTTTTCTCAAAAGCAGAGTGTGTTTCTTGTAAGGCGAGCTAGGGTTTGTTTCCCAGTCCTAAACGGAGTTTAATCTCATGCAGTTTCTAGTCCTACGAGCAAGAGTTGTTTTCTGGTAAGGAAAGTCACTATTGTGCTCCCTTTGCCATACAAAGTGGAAATAGCACTCGCGTCTGTTCCCAGCAAATACAGTGTATAGACTGAAGAGAAGCTACTGTTCTGATAAGTTTCTTATGAAGAGCTGAAGTAGGTATGGCCCGTCTCTTAGGAAGCACAGTTCTTTTGTTCTGAGCAAGCTCACTGTTCTGGCCCTACAGGAAACACAGGAGAGTAGAAGAGTGCTCTTTTCTCAAAAGCAGAGTGTGTTTCTTGTAAGGCGAGCTAGGGTTTGTTTCCCAGTCCTAAACGAAGTTTAATCTCATGCAGTTTCTGGTCCTATGAGCAAGAGTTGTTTTCTGCTAAGAATAGTCACTATTGCGCTCCCATTGCCATACACAGTGCCAATAGCACTTGCATCTGTTCCCAGCAAGTACAGTGTATTGGACTGAAGAGAAGCTACTGTTCTTGTCAGTTTTCTAAGCAGAGTTGAACTAGATATTGCCCGTGTGTGTAGGAAGCACAGTTCTTTTGTTCTGAGCAAGCTCACTGTTCTGGCCCTATAGGAAACACAGGCTAGAAGAAGAGTGCTCTTTTCTCAAAAGCAGAGTGCGTTTCTTGTAAGGCGAGCTAGCATTTGTTTCCCAGTCCTAAACTGAGTTGAATGACATGCAGTTTCTGGTCCTATGAGCAAGAGTTGTTTTCTGCTAAGAAGAGTCACTATTGTGCTCCCATTGCCATACACAGTGCCAATAGCACTCACATCTGTTCCCAGCAAGTACAGTGTATTGGACTGAAGAGAAGCTACTGTTCTTGTCAGTTTCCTAAGCAGAGTTGAACTAGATATGGCCGTGTGTGTAGGAAGCACATTTCTTTTGTTCTGAGCAAGCTCACTGTTCTGTCCCTATAGGAAACACAGGAGAGTAGAAGAGTGCTCTTTTCTCAAAAGCAGAGTGTGTTTCTTGTAAGGCGAGCTAGCCTTTGTTTCCCAGTCCTAAACGGAGTTGAATGACATGCAGTTTCTGGTCCTAGGAGCAAGAGTTGTTTTCTGCTAAGAAGAGTCACTATTGTGCTCCCATTGCCATACACAGTGCAAATAGCACTCGCGTCTGTTCCCAGGAAGTACAGTGTATTGGACTGAAGAGAAGCTACTGTTCTGATCAGTTTCTTATGCAGAGCTGAAGTAGGTATGGCCCGTGTGTGTAGGAAGCACAGTTCTTTTGTTCTGATCAAGCTCACTGTTCTGGCCCTACAGGAAACACAGGAGAGTAGAAGAGTGCTCTTTCCTCAAAAGCAGAGTGTGTTTCTTGTAAGGCGAGCTAGGGTTTGTTTCTCAGTCCTAAACGGAGTTTAATCTCATGCAGTTTCTGGTCCTACGAGCAAGAGATGTTTTCTGCTAAGAAGAGTCACTATTGCGCTCCCAATGCCATACACAGTGCCAATAGCACTCGCATCTGTTCCCAGCAAGTACAGTGTATTGGACTGAAGAGAAGCTACTGTTCTTGTCAGTTTCCTAAGCAGATTTGAACTAGATATGGCCCGTGTGTGTAGGAAGCACAGTTCTTTTGTTCTGAGCAAGCTCACTGTTCTGGCCCTATAGGAAACACAGGAGAGGAGAAGAGTGCTCTTTTCTCAAAAGCAGAGTGTGTTTCTTGTAAGGAGGGCTAGGGTTTGTTTCCCAGTCCTAAACAGAGTTGAATCACATGCAGTTTCTGGTCCTACGAGCAAGAGTTGTTTTCTGCTAAGAAGAGTCACTATTGCACTCCCATTGCCATACACAGTGCCAATAGCACTCACATCTGTTCCCAGCAAGTACAGTGTATTGGACTGAAGAGAAGCTACTGTTCTTGTCAGTTTCCTAAGCAGAGTTGAACTAGATATGGCCCTTGTTTGTAGGAAGCACAGTTCTTTTGTTCTGAGCAAGCTCACTGTTCTGGCCCTATAGTAAACACAGGAGAGTAGAAGAGTGCTCTTTTCTCAAAAGCAGAGTGTGTTTCATGTAAGGCGAGCTAGCGTTTGTTTCCCAGTCCTAAACGGAGATGAATGACATGCAGTTTCTGGTCCTACGAGCAAGAGTTGTTTTCTGCTAAGAAGAGTCACTATTGTGCTCCCATTGCCATACACAGTGCAAATAGCACTCGCGTCTGTTCCCAGCAAGTACAGTGTATTGGACTGAAGAGAAGCTACTGTTCTTGTCAGTTTCCTAAGCAGAGTTGAACTAGATATGGCTTGTGTGTGTAAGAAGCACAGTACTTTGGTTCTGAGCAAGCTCACTGTTCTGGCCCTATAGGAAACACAGGAGAGTAGAAGAGTGCTCTTTTCTCAAA
>NW_026737374.1:0-42844 GCF_949786415.1 Peromyscus eremicus | reverse complement strand
TTGCTCATAACAAAAGAACTGTGCTTCCTACACACACGGGCCATATTAGTTCAACACTGCTTAGAAAAATGACAAGAACAGTACCTCCTCTTCAGTCCAATACACTGTACTTGTTGGGAACAGACGCCAGTGCTATTTGCACTGTGTATAGCAATGGGAGCGCAATAGTGACTCTTCTTACCAGAAAACAACTCTTGCTCATAGGACCAAAAACTGCATGTGACTCAACTCCACTTTGGACTGGGAAACGAACGCTAGCTTGCCTTACAAGAAACACACTCTGCTTTTGAGAAAAGAGCACTCTTCTAGTCTACTGTGTTTCCTATAGCGCCAGAACAGTGAGCTTGCTCAGAACAAAAGAACTGTGCTTCCTACACACACGGGCCATATCTAGTTCAATTCTGCTTAGGAAACTGACAAGAACAGTAGAACCTCTTCATTCCAATACACTGTACATGCTGGGAACAGACGCCAGTGCTATTTGCCCTGTGTATGACAATGGGAGCGCAATAGTGACTCTTCTTACCAGAAAACAACTCTTGCTCGAAGGACCAGAAATTGCATGTGATTCAACTCCACTTAGGACTGGGAAACAAAAGCTAGCTCGCCTTATAAAAAACACACTCTGCTTTTGAGAAAAGAGCACTCTTCTTCTCTACTGTGTTTCCTATGGGGTCCGAACAGTGAGCTTGCTCATAACAAAAGAACTGTGCTTCCTACATACACGGGCCATATCTAGTTCAACTCTGCTTAGGTAACTGAGAAGAAAAGTAGCTCCTCTTCAGTCCAGTTCACTGTACTTGCTGGGAACAGACGCGAGTTCAATTTGCTCTGTGTATGGCAATGGGAGGGCCAATAGTGACATTCCTTACCAGAAAACAACTCTTGCTCACAGGACCAAAAAACTGCATGTTATTAAACTCCATTTAGAACTGGGAAATAAACACTAGCTCGCCTTACAAGAAACACACTCTGCTTTTGAGAAAAGAGCACTCTTCTATTCTACTGTGTTTCCTATATGGCCAGAAGAGTGAGCTTGCACAGAAAAAAAGAAGTGTGCTTCCTACACACATGGCCATAACTAGTTCAATTCTGCTCAGGAAACTGACAAGAACAGTATATCCTCTTCAGTCAAATACACTGTACATGCAGGGAACAGACACCAGTGCTATTTGCCCTGAGTATGACAATGGGGAGCACAATAGTGACTCTTCTTACCAGAAAACAACTCTTGCTTGTAGGAACAGAAACTGCATGTGACTCAACTCCATTTAGGACTGGGAAAGAAACGATAGCTCGCCTTACAAGAAAAACACTCTGCTTTTGAGAAAAGAGCACTCTTCTACTCTACTGTGTTTCCTATAGGGCCAGAACAGTAAATTTGCCCAGAACAAAAGAACTGTTCTTCCTACACACAGGGGCCATATCTAGTTCAACTCTGCTTAGGAAACTGTCAAGAACAGTAGCTCCACTTCAGTCAAATACACTGTATATGCTGGGAACAGATGCCAGTTCTATTTGCCCTGTGTATGAAAATGGGAGCAGAATAGTGACTCTTCTTACCAGAAAACAACTATTGCTCGTATGACCAGAAACTGCATATGATTCAACTCCATTTAGGACTGGGAAACAAACGTTAGCTCGCCTTACAAGAAACACACTCTGCTTTTGAGAAAAGAACACTCTTCTACTCTACTGTGTTTCCTATGGGGTCCGAACATTGAGCTTGCTCAGAACAAAAGAACTGTGCTTCCTACACAAACGGGCCATATCTAGTTCAACTCTTCTAAGGAAACTGACAAGAACAGTAGCTCCTCTTCAGTCCAATACACTGTACTTGCTGGGAACAGACGTGAGTGCTATTTGCACAGTGTAAGGCAAAGGCTGCACATAGTGACTTTCCTTACCAGAAAACAACTCTTGCTCGTAGGACTAGAAACTGCATGGGATTCAACTCCATTTCTGAGTGGGAAACAAACAACAGCTCGACTTTCAAGGAACACACTCTGCTTTTGAGAAAAGAGCACTCTTCTACTCTACTGTGTTTCCTATGGTGTCCGAACAGTGAGCTTGCTCAGAACAAAAGAACTGTGCTTCCTACACACACGGGCCATATCTAGTTCAACTGTGCTTAGGAAACTGACAAGAACAGTAGCTCCTCTTCAGTCCAATACACTGTACTTGCAGGAAACAGACGCGGTTGCTATTTGCACTGTGTATGGCAAAGGGAGCGCAATAGTGACTTTCCTTACCAGAAAACAACTCTTGCTCGTAGGACCAAAAACTCCATGTGATTCAACTCCATTTAGGACTGGGAAACAAACGCTAGCTTGCCTTACAAGAAACACAATCTACTTTTTTTGTTTTGTTTTGTTTTTTGGTTTTTTTTTTTTTTAATTTTTATTTTGCAATACAATTCAGTTTTACATATCAGCCACAGATATCCTTGTTCTCCCCCCTCCCGTCCCCCTCACCTTCCCCCCAGCCCGCCCCCCATTCCAATCTCCTCCAGGGCAAAGCCTTCCCCACAGACTGAGATCAACCTGGTGGACTCAGTCCAGGTAGGTCCAGTCCCCCTCCTCCCATGCTGAGCCAAGGGACCCTGCATAGGCCCCAGGTTTCAAACAGCCAACTCATGCAATGAGCACAGGACCCGGTCCCACTCCCTGGATGCCTCCCAAACAGATCAGGCCAATCAACTGTCTCACCCACTCAGAGGGCCTGATCCAGTTGGTGACCCCTCAGCCATTGGTTCATATTTCATGTGTTTCCGTTTGTTTGGCTATTTGTCTCTGTGCTTTATCCGACCTTGGTCTCAACAATTCTCTCTCATATAAACCCTCCTCATTCTCGCTAATTGGACTCCCAGAGATCCACCTGGGGCCTAGTCATGGATCTCTGCCTCCAGGTCCATCAGTAGTTGGATGAGGTTTCTAGCACGACAATTAGGGTGTTTGGCCATCCCATCACCAGAGTAGGTCAGTTCGGATTGTCGCTCGACCATTGCCAGCAGTCTGTTGTGGGGGTATCTTTGTGGATTTCTGTGGGCCTCTCTAGCACTTTGTTTCTTCCTATTCTCATGTGGTCTTCATTTACCATGGTCTCCTATTCCTTGTTCTCCCTCTCTGTTTTTGATCCAGCTGGGATCTCCCACTCACCCAAGCTCTCTTTCCCTCGACCCTCGCCCTTCACTACCCCCACTCCTGTCCAGGCTGTTCATGTAGATCTCATTCCATTTCTCTGTCGTTGGGCGATCCCTGTGTCTTTCTTGTGGTCCTGTTTTCCAGGTAGCCTGCCTGGTGATGTGAGTAGCAGTCCAGTCATCCTTGTTCCACATCTAGTATCCTGTTATGAGTGAGTACATACCATGTTTGTCTTTCTGAGTCTGGGATACCTCACTCAGGATGATTTTTTCTAGATCCATCCATTTGTCTGCAAACCTCATGATGTCATTGTTTTTCTCTGCTGAGTAGTATTCCATTGTGTATATGTACCACAATTTGTTTATCCATTCTTCAGTTGAAGGGCATCTAGGTTGTTTCCATGTTCTGGCTATTACAAACAACGCTGATATGAACATAGCTGAACAAGTGCTCTTGTGGTGTGGTTGAGCATTCCTTGGGTATATGCCCAAGAGTGGTATAGCTGGATCTTGGGGGAGATGGATTCCCAATTTTCTAAGAAATCGCCATATTGATTTCCAAAGTGGTTGTACAAGCTTGCATTCCCACCAGCAGTGGAGGAGAGTTCCCCTAGCTCCACATCCTCTCCAGCATAAGGTGTCTTCAGTGTTTTTGATCTTAGCCATTCTGACAGGCGTAAGGTGGTATCTCAGAGTTGTTTTGATTTGCATTTCCCTGATGATTAAGGATGTTGAGCAATTCCTTAAATATCTTTCAGCCATTTGAGTTTCCTCTGTTGAGAATTCTCTGTTTAGTTCTATAGCCCATTTCTTAATTGGACTGTTGGGTATTTTGATGTCTAATTTCTTGAGTTCCTTATATATTCTGGATATCAGTCCTCTGTCAGATGTGGGATTGGTGAAGATCTTTTCCCATTCTGTAGGCTGTCGCTTTGCTTTGTTGACCGTATCCTTTGCCCTACAAAAGCTTCTCAGTTTCAAGAGGTCCCATTGATTGATTGTTTCTCTCAGTGTCTGTGCTACTGGTGTTCTATTTAGAAAGTGGTCTCCTATGCCAATGTGTTCAAGACTACTTCCTACTTTCTCTTCTAGCAGGTTCAGAGTAGCTGGATTTATGTTGAGGTCCTTGATCCACTTGGACTTAAGTTTTGTGCACGGTGATAGATATGGATCTATTTGCAGCCTTCTACATGTTGATATCCAGTTTTGCCAGCACCATTTGTTGAAGATGCTTTCTTTTTTCCATTGTGCACTTTTGGCTTCTTTGTCAAAAATTATTTGTTCATAGGTGTGCGGATTAATATCAGGGTCTTCAATTCGATTCCATTGGTCCACATGTCGGTTTTTATGCCAGTGCCAAGCTGTTTTTATTACTGTAGCTCTATAGTACAGCTTGAAGTCAGGGATCGTGATGCCTCCAGAGGTTGTTTTATTGTACAGGATTCTTTTGGCTATCCTGGGTTTTTTGTTTTTCCATATGAAGTTGAGTATTATTCTTTCCAGGTCTGTGAAGAATTGTGTTGGTATTTTGATGGGGATTGCATTGAATCTGTAGATTGCTTTTGGTAAGATTGCCATTTTTACTATGTTAGTTCTGCCTATCCATGAGCATGGGAGATCTTTCCATTTTCTGACATCTTCTTCAATTTCTTTTTTCAGGGACTTAAAGTTCTTGTCATATAGGTCCTTCACTTGCTTGGTTAGTATTACCCCAAGGTATTTTATGTCATTTGTGGCTATAGTAAAGGGTGATGTATCTCTGATTTCCTTCTCCGCTTTTTTGTCCATTGTATATAGGAGGGCTACTGATTTTTTGGAGTTGATCTTGTATCCTGCTATGTTGCTGAAGGTGTTTATAAGCTGTATCAGTTCCTTGGTGGAATCTTTGGGGTTGCTCAAGTATACTATCATGTCATCTGCAAATAGGGAAAGCTTGACTTCTTCCTTTCCAATTTGTATCCCCTTAATCTCCTTATGTTGTCTTATTGCTCTGGCTAGAACTTCAAGTACTATATTGAATAAGTATGGGGAGAGCGGACAGCCTTGCCTCGTTCCTGATTTTAGTGGAATTGCTTTGAGTTTCTCTCCATTTAATTTGATGTTGGCTGTTGGCTTGCTGTAAATTGCCTTTATTATGTTTAGGTATGTTCCCTGTATTCCTGATCGCTCCAAGGCCTTTATCATGAAGGGGTGTTGTATTTTGTCAAATGCCTTTTCAGCATCTAGTGAGATGATCATGTGGTTTTTTTCTTTGAGTTTGTTTATATGGTGTATCACATTGACAGACTTTCGTATGTTGAACCATCCTTGCATCCCTGGAATGAATCCTACTTGATCATGGTGGATAATTGTTTTGATGTGGTCTTGGAGTCTGTTTGCCAGTATTTTATTGAGTATTTTTGCATCAATGTTCATGAGGGAGATCGGTCTGTAGTTCTCTTTCTTTGTTGTATCCTTGTTTGGTTTGGGAATCAGGGTAATTGTAGCCTCATAGAAGGAGTTTGGTAATGTTCCTTCTGTTTCTATTGTATGGAACAATTTAGAGAGTATTGGTATTAACTCTTCTTTGAAGATCTGGTAGAATTCTGCACTGAAACCATCTGGTCCTGGGCTTTTTTTGGTTGGGAGACTTTTAATGACTGTTTCTATTTCGTTAGGGGTTATTGGACTATTTAAATAGTTTATCTGGTCTTGATTTAATTTAGGTATGTGGTACCTATCCAGAAAATTATCCATTTCTTTTAGGTTTTCCAGTTTTGTGGAATAGAGGTTTTTGAAGTATGACCTGATGATTCTCTGGATTTCCTCAATGTCTGTTGTTATGTCCCCCTTTTCATTTCTGATTTTGTTGATTTGGATGCTCTCTCTCTGTCTTTTGGTTAGTTTGGATAAGGGCTTGTCTATCTTGTTGATTTTCTCAAAGAACCAACTCTTTGTTTCATTAATTTTTTGTATTGTTCTCTTTGTTTCTATTTTATTGATTTCAGCTCTCACTTTGATAATTTCCTGGCATCTATTTTTCCTGGGAGACTTTGCTTCTTCCTGTTCTAGAACTTTCAGGTGTGCTGTTAAGTCACTAGTGTGAGATTTCTCCAGCTTATTTATGTGGGCGTTTAGTGCTATGAATTTCCCTCTTAGTACTGCTTTCATAGTGTCCCATAGGTTTGGATATGTGGTGTCTTCATTTTCGTTGATCTCTAGGAAGTCTTTAATTTCTTTCTTTATTTCTTCCTTAACCCATTGGTGATTCAGGTGGGTATTGTTCAGTTTCCATGAGATTGTAGGTTTTCTGTAGTTTTTGTTGTTGTTGAAATCCAACTTTAGACCATGGTGGTCTGATAGAACACAGGAGGTTATTCTAATTGTTTTGTATCTGTTTAGATTTGCTTTGTGACCAAGTATGTGGTCAATTTTAGAGAAGGTTCCATGGGGTGCTGAGAAGAAGGTATATTCTTTTTTGTTAGGATGGAATGTTCTGTAGATGTCGATTAAGTCCATTTGAGTCATGACATCAATTAAGTCCTTTATTTCTCTGTTAAGTTTCGATTTGGGGGATCTGTCCAGTGGTGAAAGTGGGGTGTTGAGGTCTCCCACTATTAATGTGTGGGGTTTTATATGTGATTTAAGCTTTAATAATGTTTCTTTTACATATGTGGGTGCCCTTGTGTTTGGGGCATAAATGTTCAGAATTGAGACTTCATCTTGGTGGATCTTTCCTGTGATGAGTATGTAATGCCCTTCTTGATCTCTTTTGATTGATTTTAGTTTGAAGTCTATTTTGCTGGATATCAGGATGGCTACACCCGCTTGTTTCTTAAGACCGTTTGATTGGAAAGTCTTTTCCCAGCCTTTTATTTTTAGGTAGTGTCTATCTTTGAATTTGAGATGTGTTTCTTGTATGCAGCAGAAAGATGGGTCCTGCTTTCGTATCCATTCTGTAAGCCTATGTCTTTTTATAGGTGAATTAAGTCCATTGATATTGAGGGATATTAATGTCCAGTGATTGTTCATTCCTGTTATTTTTTGGTGGTGATGTGTGTGTACTTTTCTTCGTTGGGGTCTACTGCTGTGGCTTTATCTATTGCCTGTGTTTTCGAGGTTGTATCTGACTTCCTTAGGTTGGAATTTTCCTTCTAGTGCTTTCTGTAGGGCTGGGTTTGTGGATAAATATTGTTTAAATCTGGCTTTGTCATGGAATGTCTTGTTCACTCCATCTATGACGATTGAAAGTTTTGCTGGGTATATTAGTCTAGGCTGACATCCATGGTCTCTTAATGTCTGCATTACATCTGTCCAGGACCTTCTGGCTTTCAAAGTCTCCATTGAGAAATCGGGTGTTATTCTGATAGGTTTGCCTTTATATGTCACTTGGCCTTTTTCCTTTGCTGCTCTTAATATTCTTTCTTTATTCTGTACGTTTAATTGTTTAATTATTATGTGGCGAGGGGACTTTTTTTGGGGGTCTAGTCTGTTTGGTGTTCTATAGGCTTCCTGTATCTTCATAGGCATTTCCTTCTTTAAGTTGGGAAAGTTTTCTTCTATGATCTTGTTGAATATATTTTCTGTGCCCTTGAGTTGGTATTCTTCTCCTTCTTCTACCCCTATTATTCGTAGGTTTGGTCTTTTCATGGTGTCCCAAATTTCTTGGACATTTTGGTTCATGACTTTGTTGACTTTAGTGTTTTCTTTGACTGATGAATCTATTTCTTCTATTGTATCTTCAACGCTAGAGATCCTCTCTTCCATCTCTTGCATTCTGTTGATTATACTTGCATCTGAAGTTCCCAATCGTTTTCTCAGGTTTTCTATTTCCAGCATTCCCTCTGTTTGTGTCTTCTTCATTTTTTCTATTTCCTTTTTCAGGTCTTGGACTGTTTCCTTCATTTGTTTCATTGATTTTTCTTGATTTTCTTTCAGTATTTTATTGTTCTCTTCCAGGACTTTATTGATTTCTTCTAATTTGTTTGCCCTTTCCTCTAGTTGTTTACAGCGTTCTTCACATTTTTTTGTCTTTTCCTCTACACGAGCCTCTAGCTTCTTCATGATGACATTCATAAGGCTATTTTCTTCTGCTTCTTCCAATTTCTGATGTTCAGGTCTAGGTGTTGGAGGAGGGCTAGGGCCTGGTGATGGTGTATTACTATTCATTTTGTTGTATGTGTTTCTGCCTTGACGTCTGCCCATCTCCTTGTGGTTCGTTCCTGGCCTTATCCGCACACTTGGTTCAGAGCTGACAGATTCAGGAAGTCTCTCTCTCTTGTCCAGATGGGAGCTCTCTTGTCCAAATTGGAAGTCCGGGGCAGGATGGAAGCTCTTGTTCAGAAGGGAAGTCCGGGGGAGGATGGGTGCTCTCCTCTCTCTCTCTCTCTCTCTCTCTCTCTCTCTCTCTCTCTCTCTCTCTCTCTCCTCCAGATGGGAAATCCACGGCAAGATGGGAGCTGGGGGCCAGCCTCTAAGTCTCAAGAAGAGGCTTGGGGCTCAGGCGGATGGGCGTGGGGGCAGGGCGTGGAGACTGCAGGGTCTGCCAGGGGTCTTGGAGAAGGAGATCCTTCCCGGTGGGGCTAGAAGGGCACCTGCCCGGGGTCCAGAACCTGGGCCCAAGTTGGGCAGGTCTTCCCCGGAGTGGCTGGTGCCCAGGGATGGGGTAGGGGGCAAGCTAGGGCACTCACCTGTGCTTCAGAAGGGAAGTCCTGGGCAAGATGGGAGCTGGGGGGCCTGGCCTCTAAGTCTCAGGCAGAGGCTTGGGGCTCAGGCAGATGGGCGTGGGGGCAGGGCGTGGAGACTGCAGGGTCTGCCAGGGGTCTTGGAGAGGGGGATCCTTCCCAGTGGGGCTAGAAGGGCACCTGCCCGGGGAGCAGAACCTGGGCCCAAGTTGGGCAGGTCTTCCCCGGAGTGGCTGGTGCCCAGGGATAGGGTCGGGGGCAAGCTAGGGCACTCACCTGTGCTTCAGAAAGGAAGTCCTGGGCAAGATGGGAGCTGGGGGCCGGCCTCTAAGTCTCCAAGACCCCTGGCAGACCCTGCAGTCTCCACGCCCTGCCCCCACGCCCATCTGCCTGAGCCCCAAGCCTCTTCCTGAGACTTAGAGGCCGGCCCCCAGCTCCCATCTTGCCCAGGACAATCTACTTTTGAGAAAAGAGCACTCTTCTACTCTACTGTGTTTCCTATAAGGCCAGAACAGAGAGCTTACTCAGAACAAAAGAACTGTGCTTCATACATACACAGACATATCTTTTTCAATTCTGCTTAGGAAACTGACAAGAACACTAGATCCTTCTCAGTCCAATACACTGTACATGCTTGGAACAGACGCGAGAGCTATTTGTACTGTGTATGGCAATGGGAGCGCAATAGTGACTCTTCTTACCAGAAAACAACTCTTGCTCCTAGGACCAAAAACTGCATGTGACTCAACTCCATTTAGGACTGGGAAACAAACGCTAGCTCGACTTACAAGAAACACAATCTGCTTTTTAGAAAAGAGCACTCCTCTACTCTACTGTGTTTCTTATAGGGCCAGGACAGTGAGCTTGCTCAGAACAAAAGAACTGTGCTTCCTACACACGGGCCATATCTAGTTCAATTCTGCTTAGGAAACTGACAAGAACAGTAGAACCTCTTCATTCCAATACACTGTACATGCTGGGAACAGACGCCAGTGCTATTTGCCCTGTGTATGACAATGGGAGCGCAATAGTGACTCTTCTTACCAGAAAACAACTCTTGCACGTAGGAGCACAAACTGCATGTGATTCAACTCCATTTAGGACTGGGAAACAAAAGCTAGCTCACCTTATAAGAAACACACGGTGCTTTTGAGAAAAGAACACTCTTCTACTCTACTGTGTTTCCTATGGGGTCCGAACAGTGAGCTTGCTCAGAACAAAAGAACTGTGCTTCCTACACACACGGCCATATTAGTTCAACTCTGCTTAGGAAAAAGACAAGAACAGTAGCTCCTCTGCAGTCCAATACACTGTACTTGCTGGGAACAGACGCCACTGCTATTTGAACTGTGTATAGCAATGGGTGCGCAATAGTGACTCTTCTTACCAGAAAACAACTCTTGTTCATAGGACCAAAAACTGCATGTTACTCAACTCCACTTTGGACTGGGAAACGAACGCTAGCTCGCCTTACAAGAAACACACTCTGCTTTTGAGAAAAGAGCTCTCTTCTACTCTACTGTGTTTCCTATAGGGCCAGAACAGTGAACTTGCTCAGAACAGAAGAACTGTGCTTCCTACACACACGGGCCATATCTAGTTCAACTCTGCTTAGGAAACTGACAAGAACGGTAGCTCCTCTTCAGTCCAATATACTGTACATGCTGGCAACAGATGCCAGTGCTATTTGCCCTGTGTATGAAAATGGGAGTGCAATAGTGACTCTTCTTACCAGAAAACAACTCTTGCTCGTAGGACCAGAAACTGCATGTGATTCAACTCCATTTAGGACCGGGAATCAAAAGCTAGCTCGCCTTATAAGAAACACACTCTGCTTTTGAGTAAGAGCACTCTTCTACTCTACTGTGTATCATATGGGGTCCGAACAGTGAGCTTGCTCAGAACAAAAGAACTGTGCTTGCTACACCCACGGGCCATATCTAGTTCAACTCTGCTTAGGAATCTGACAAGAACAGTAGCTTCTCTTCAGTACAATACACTGTACTTGCTGGAAACAGACGCGAATGCTATTTGCACTGTGTATGACAAAGGGAGCGCAATAGTGACTTTACTTGCGAGAAAACAACTCTTGCTCATAGGACCAAAAACTGCATGTGATTCAACTCCATTTAGGACTGGGAAAGAAACCCTAGCTCGCCTTACAAGAAACACACTCTGCTTTTGAGAAAAGAGCACTCTTCTACTCTACTGTGTTTCCTATAGGGCCAGAACAGTGAGCTTGCTGAGAACAAAAGAACTGTGCTTTATACATGCACGGCCATATCTAGTTCAATTCTGCTAAGGAAACAGACACGAACATTAGATCCTATTCAGTCCAATACACTGTACATGCTGGGAACAGACGCCAGTGCTATATGTACTGTGTATGCCAGTGGGAACGCAATAGTGACTCTTCTTACCAGAAAACAACTCTTGCTCGTAGAACCAGAAACAGCATGTGATTCAACTCCATTTAGGACTGGGAAACAAACGCTAGCTCGCTTTACAAGAAACACACTCTGCTTTTGAGAAAACAGCACTCTTCTACTCTACTGTGTTTCCTATGGGGTCCGAACAGTGACCTTGCTCAGAGCAAAAGAACTGTGCTTCCTACACACATGGGCCATATCTAGTTCAACTCTGCTTAGGAAACTGACAAGAACAGTAGCTCCTCTTCAGTCCAATACTCTGTACTTGCTGGCAACAGACGCCAGTGCTATTTGCCCTGTGTATGGCAATGGGAGCGCAATAGTGACTCTTCTTACCAGAAAAAAACTCTTGCTCGTAGGACGAGAAACTGCATGTGATTCAACTCCATTTAGGACTGCAAAACAAACACTAGCTCGCCTTACAAGAAACACACTCTGCTTTTGAGAAAAGAGCACTCTTATACTCTACTGTGTTTCCTATGGGGTCCGAACAGTGAGCTTGCTCATAACAAAAGAACTGTGCTTCCTACACACACGGGCCATATTAGTTCAACACTGCTTAGAAAAATGACAAGAACAGTACCTCCTCTTCAGTCCAATACACTGTACTTGCTGGGAACAGACGCCAGTGCTATTTGCACTGTGTATATCAATGGGAGCGCAATAGTGACTCTTCTTACCAGAAAACAACTCTTGCTCATAGGATCAAAAACTGCATGTGACTCAACTCCACTTTGGACTGGGAAACGAACGCTAGCTCGCCTTACAAGAAACACACTCTGCTTTTGAGAAAAGAGCACTCTTCTAGTCCACTGTGTTTCCTATAGGGCCAGAACAGTGAGCTTGCTCAGAAGAAAAGAACTGTGCTTCCTACACACACGGGCCATATCTAGTTCAATTCTGCTTAGGAAACTGACAAGAACAGTAGAACCTCTTCATTCCAATACACTGTACATGCTGGGAACAGACGCCAGTGCTATTTGCCCTGTGTATGACAATGGGAGTGCAATAGTGACTCTTCTTACCAGAAAACAACTCTTGCACGTAGGACCACAAACTGCATGTGATTCAACTCCATTTAGGACTGGGAAACAAACGCTAGCTCGCCTTACAAGAAACACAGTCTGCTTTTGAGAAAAGAGCACTCTTCTACTCTATTGTATTTCCTATAGTGCCAGAATAGTGAGCTTGCACAGAAAAAAAGAAGTGTGCTTCCTACACACATGGCCGTATCTACTTCAATTCTGCTCAGGAACCTACAAGAACAGTATATCCTCTTCAGTCAAATACACTGTACATGCTGGGAACAGACACCAGTGCTATTTTCCTGTGTATGACAATGGGAGCACAATAGTGACTCTCCTTACCAGAAAACAACTCTTCCTCGTAGGAACAGAAACTGCATGTGACTCAACTCCATTTAGGACTGGGAAAGAAACGATAGCTCGCCTTACAAGAAAAACACTCTGCTTTTGAGAAAAGAGTACTCTTCTACTCTACTGTGTATCATATGGGGTCCGAACAGTGAGCTTGCTCAGAACAAAAGAACTGTGCTTGCTACACCCACGGGCCATATCTAGTTCAACTCTGCTTAGGAAACTGACAAGAACAGTAGCTTCTCTTCAGTACAATACACTGTACTTGCTGGAAACAGACGCGAATGCTATTTGCACTGTGTATGACAAAGGGAGCACAATAGTGACTTTACTTGCGAGAAAACAACCCTTGCTCGTAGGACCAAAAACTGCATGTGATTCAACTCCATTTAGGACTGGGAAACAAACCCTAGCTCGCCTTACAAGAAACACACTCTGCTTTTGAGAAAAGAGCACTCTTCTACTCTACTGTGTTTCCTATAGCCCAGAACAGAGAGCTTGCTCAGAACAAAAGAACTGTGCTTCATACATACACGGCCATATAAGTTCAATTCTGCTTAGGAAACTGATAAGAACAGTAGATCCTTCTCAGTCCAATACACTGTACATGCTGGGAACAGACGCCTGTGCTATTTGCCCTGTGTATGAAAATGGGAGCGCAATAGTGACTCTTCTTACCAGAAAACAACTCTTGCTAGTAGGACCAGAAACTGCATGTGATTCAACTCCATTTAGGACTGGGAAACAAAAGCTAGCTCGCCTTACAAGAAACACACTCTGCTTTTGAGTAAGAGCACTCTTCTACTCTACTGTGTATCCTATGGTGTCCGAACAGTGAGCTTGCACAGAACAAAAGAACTGTGCTTGCTACACACACGGGCCATATCTAGTTCAACTCTGCTTAGGAAACTGACAAGAACAGTAGCTCCTCTTCAGTACAATATACTGTACTTGCTGGAAACAGAGGCGAGTGCTATTTGCACTGTGTATGGCAAAGGGAGCGCAATAGTGACTTTCCTTGCCAGAAAACAACTCTTGCTCGTAGGACCAGAAACTGCATGGGATTCACCTCCGTTTAGGACTGGGAAACAAAAGCTAGCTCGCCTTACAAGAAACACACTCTGCTTTTGAGAAAAGAGCACTCTTCTTCTCTACTGTGTTTCCTATGGGGTCCGAACAGTGAGCTTGCTCATAACAAAAGAACTGTGCTTCCTACACACACGGGCCATATCTAGTTCAACTCTGCTTAGGTAACTGAGAAGAAAAGTAGCTCCTCTTCAGTCCAATACACTCTACTTGCTGGGAACAGACGCGAGTTCAATTTGCACTGTGTATGGCAATGGGAGCGCAATAGTGACATTCCTTACCAGAAAACAACTCTTGCTCACAGGACCAAAAACTGCATGTTATTCAACTCCATTTAGAACCGGGAAATAAACGCTAGCTCACCTTACAAGAAACACAGTCTGCTTTTGAGAAAAGAGCACTCTTCTACTCTACTGTTTTTCCTATAGGGCCAGAAGAGTGAGCTTGCACAGAAAAAAAGAAGTGTGCTTCCTACACACATGGCCATAACTAGTTCAATTCTGCTCAGGAAACTGACAAGAACAGTATATCCTCTTCAGTCAAATACACTGTACATGCTGGGAACAGACACCAGTGCTATTTGCCCTGTATATGACAATGGGAGCACAATAGTGACTCTTCTTACCAGAAAACAACTCTTGCTCGTAGGAACAGAAACTGCATGTGACTCAACTCCATTTAGGACTGGGAAAGAAACGATAGCTCGCCTTACAAGAAAAACACTCTGCTTTTGAGAAAAGAGCACTCTTCTACTCTACTATGTTTCCTATAGGGCCAGAACAGTAAATTTGCCCAGAACAAAAGAACTGTGCTTCCTACACACAGGGGCCATATCTAGTTCAACTCTGCTTAAAAAACTGACAAGAACAGTAGCTCCTCTTCAGTCCAATACACTGTACATGCTGGGAACAGATGCCAGTTCTATTTGCCCTGTGTATGAAAATGGGAGCAGAATAGTGACTCTTCTTACCAGAAAACAACTCTTGCTCATATGACCAGAAACTGCATATGATTCAACTCCATTTAGGACTGGGAAACAAACGTTAGCTCGCCTTACAAGAAACACACTCTGCTTTTGAGAAAAGAGCACTCTTCTACTCTACTGTGTTTCCTATGGGGTCCGAACAGTGAGCTTGCTCAGAACAAAAGAACTGTGCTTCCTACACACACGGGCCATATCTAGTTCAACTCTTCTAAGGAAACTGACAAGAACGGTAGCTCCTCTTCAGTCCAATACTCTGTACTTGCTGGGAACAGACGCCAGTGCTATTTGCACTGTTTATGGCAAAGGCAGCGCAATAGTGACTTTCGTTACCAGAAAACAACTCTTGCTCGTAAAACTAGAAACTGCATGGGATTCAACTCTATTTCTGAGTGGGAAAGAAACAACAGCTTGACTTTCAAGGAACACACTCTGCTTTTGGGAAAAGAGCACTCTTCTACTCTACTGTGTTTCCTATGGTGTCCGAACAGTGAGCTTGCTGAGAACAAAAGAACTGTGCTTACTACACACACGGGCCATATCTAGTTCAACTGTGCTTAGGAAACTGACAAGAACAGTAGCTCCTCTTCAGTCCAATACACTGCACTTGCTTGGAACATACGTGAGTGCTATTTGCACTTGTATCGCAATGGGAGCGCAATAGTGACTTTCCTTACCAGAAAACAACTCTTGCTCATAGGACAAGAAACTGCAAGTGATTCAACTCCATTTAGGCCTGGGAAAGGAACGCTAGCTCGCCTTAGAAGAAACACACTCTGCTTTTGAGAAAAGAGCACTCTTCTACTCTACTGTTTTTCCTATAGGGCCAGAACAGAGAGCTTGCTCACAACAAAAGAACTGTGCTTCCTACATACACGGACTTATCTAGTTCAATTCTGCTTAGGAAACTGACAAGAACAGTAGATCCTTTCCAGTCCAATACACTGTACATCCTGGGAACAGACGCGAGTACTATTTGAACTGTGTATAGCAATGGGAGCGCAATAGTGACTTTCCTTTCCAGAAAACAACTCTTGCTCGTAGGACCAAAAGCTGCATGTGATTCAACACCATTTAGTACTGGGAAACAAACGCCAGCTCGCCTTACAAGAAACACACTCTGCTTTTGAGAAAAGAGCACTCTTCTACTCTACTGGGTTTCCTATAGGGCCAAAACAGAGAACTTGCTCAGAACAAAAGAACTGTGCTTCATACATACACGGGCCATATCTAGTTCAACTCTGATTAGGAAACTGACCAGAAAAGTAGCTCCTCTTCATTCCAATACACTGTACATGCTGGGAACAGACGCCTGTGCTATTTGCCCTGTGTTAAAATTGGGAGCGCAATAGTGACTCTTCTTACCAGAAAATAACTCTTGCTCGTAGGACCAGAAACTGCATGTGATTCAACTCCATTTCTGACTGGGAAACAAACACTAGCTTTCCTTTCAAGAAACACAATCTGCTTTTGAGTAAAGAGCACTCTTCTACTCTACTGTGTTTCCTATGTTGTCCGCACAGTGAGCTTTCTCAGAACAAAAGAACTGTGCTGCCTACACACATGGACCATATCTAGTTCAACTCCTCTTAAGAATCTGAGAAGAACAGAAGCTCCTCTTCCGTCCAATAAACTGTAATTGCTGCGAACAGACGCAAGTGCTATTTGCACTATGTATGGCAATGGGAGCGCAATAGTGACTTTCCTTACCAGAAAACAACTCTTGCTCGTAGGACCAGAAACTGCATGAGATTCAACTCCACTTAGGACTGGGAAACAAACACTAGCTCGTCTTACAAGAAACACACTCTGCTTTTGAGAAAAGAGCAGTCTTATACTCTACTGTGTTTCCTATGGTGTCCGAACAGTGAGCTTGCTCATAACAAAAGAACTGTGCTTCCTACACACGGGCCATATCTAGTTCAACTCTGCTTAGGAAACTGACAAGAACAGTAGATCCTCTTCAGTCCAGTACACTATAGTTGCTGGAAACAGACGCGAGTGCTATTTGCACTGTGTATGGCAGAGTGAGCGCAATAGTGACTTTCCTTACCAGAAAACAACTCTTGCTCATAGGACCAAAAGCTGCATGTGATTCAACACCATTTAGTACTGGGCAACAAACGCCAGCTCGCCTTACAAGAAACACACTCTGCTTTTGAGAAAAGAGCACTCTTCTACTCTACTGTGTTTCCTATAGGGCCAGAACAGAGAGCTTGCTCAGAACAATAGAACTGTGCTTCATACATACACGGCCATATGTAGTTCAATTCTGCTTAGGAAACTGATAAGAACAGTAGATCTTTTTAAGTCCAATACACTGTACATGCTGGGAACAGACGCCTGTGCTATTTGCCCTGTTTATGGAAAAAGGGAGCGCAATAGTGACTCTTCTTACCAGAAAACAACTCTTGCTCATAGGACCAGAAACTACATGTGATTCAACTCCACTTAGGACTGGGAAACCAACGCTAGCTCGCCTTACAAGAAACACACTCTGCTTTTGAGAAAAGAGCACTCTTCTACTCTACTGTGTTTCCTATGGGGTCCGAACAGTGAGCTTGCTCAGAACAAAAGAACTGTGCTTCCTACACACGGGCCATATCTAGTTCAACTCTGCTTAGGAAACTGACAAGAACAGTAGCTCCTATTCATTCAATTACACTGTACTTGCTGGGAATAGGCGCCAGTGCTATTTGCACTGTGTATGGCAATGCGAGCAAATAGTGACTCTTCTTACCAGAAAATAACTCTTGCTCGTAGGACCAGAAACTGCATGTGATTCAATGCCATTTCTGACTGGGAAACAAACACAAGCTTGCCTTTCAAGAAACACAATCTGCTTTTGAGTAAAGAGCACTCTTCTACTCTACTGTGTTTCCTATGGTGTCCGCACAGTGAACTTTCTCAGAACAAAAGAACTGTGCTTCCTACACACATGGGCGATATCTAGTTCAACTCCACTTATGAAACTGAGAAGAACAGAAGCTCCTCTTCAGTCCAATACACTGTACTTGCTGCGAACAACGCAAGTGCTATTTGCACTATGTATGAAAATGGGAGCTCAATAGTGACTTTCCTTACCAGAAAACAACTCTTGCTCGTAGGACCAGAAACTGCATGTGATTCAACTCCATTTAGGACTGGGAAACAAACGCTAGCTCGCCTTACAAGAAACACACTCTGCTTTTGAGAAAAGAGCACTCTTCTACTCTACTGTGTTTCCTATGGGGTCCGAAGAGTGAGCTTGCTCATAACAAAAGAACTGTGCTTCCTACACACGGGCCATATCTAGTTCAACTCTGCTTAGGAAACTAACAAGAACATTAGATCCTCTTCAGTCCAATACACTGTAGTTGCTGGAAACAGACGCGAGTGCTATTTGCACAGTGTATGGCAAAGTGAGCACAATAGTGACTTTTTTTTACCAGAAAACAACTCTTGCTTGTAGGACCAAAAGCTGCATGTGATTCATCTCCATTTAGGACTGGGAAACAAAAGCTTGCTCGCCTTACAAGAAACACACTCTACTTTAGTGTAAAGAGCACTCTTCTACTGTACTGTGTTTCCTATAGGGCCAGAACAGTGAGCTTTCTCAGAACAAAAGAACTGGGCTTCCTACACACACGGGCCATATCTAGTTCAAATCTGCTTAGGAAACTGACAAGAACAGTAGAACCTCTTCAGTCCAATACACTGTACATGCTGGGAACAGACGCCAGTGCTATTTGCCCTGTGTATGACAATGGGAGCACAATTGCTCTTAGGACCAGAAACTGCATGGGATACAACTCCATTTAGGACTGGGAAACAAATGCTAGCTCGCCTTACAAGAAACACACTCTGCTTTAGAGAAAAGAGCACTCTTCTACTGTACAGTGTTTCCTATAGGGCCAGAACAGTGAGCTTGCTCAGAACAAAAGAACTGTGCTTCCTACACACACGGGCCATATCTAGTTCAATTCTGCTTAGGAAACTGACAAGAACAGTAGAACATCTTCAGTCCAATACACCGTACATGCTGGGAACAGACGCCAGTGCTATTTGCCCTGTGTATGACAATGGGAGCACAATAGTGACTCTTCTAAGCAGAAAACAACTCTTGCTCGTAGGACCAGAAACTGCATGTGATTCAACTCCATTTAGGACTGGAAAACAAACACTAGCTCGCCTTACAAGAAACACACTATGCTTTTGAGAAAAGAGCACTCTTGTACTCTACTGTGTTTCCTATGGTGTCCAAACAGTGAGCTTGCTCAGAACAAAAGAACTGTGCTTCCTACACACACGGGCCATATTAGTTCAACTCTGCTAAGAAAATGACAAGAACAGTAGCTCCTCTTCAGTCCAATACACTGTACTTGCTGGGAACAGACGCCAGTGCTATTTGCATTGTGTATAGCAATGGGAGCGCAATAGTGACTCTTCTTACCAGAAAACAACTTTTTCTCGTAGGACCAGAAACTGCATGGGATTCAACTCCGTTTACGATTGGGAAACAAACACTAGCTCGCCTTAAAAGAAACACACTCTGCTTTTGAGAAAAGAGCACTCTTCTACTCTACTGTGTTTCCTAAGGGGTCCGAACAGTGGGCTTGCTCAGAACAAAAGAACTTTGCTTCCTACACACATGGGACATATCTAATTCAACTCTGCTTAGGAAACTGACAAGAACAGCAGCTCCTCTTCAGTCCAATACACTGTACTTGCTGGGAACAGACGCCAGAGCTATTTGCACTGTGTATGGCAATTGATGCGCAATAGTGACTCTTCTTACCAGAAAACAACTCTTGCTCGTAGGACCAAAAACTGCATGTGACACAACTCCATTTAGGACTGGGAAACAAACACTAGCTCGCCTTACAAGAAACACACTCTGCTTTTGAGAAAAGAGCACTCTTCTACTCTACTGTGTTTCCTATAAGGCCAGAACAGAGAGCTTGCTCAGAACAAAAGAACTGTGCTTCCTACACACACGGGCCATATCTAGTTCAACTCTGCTTAGGAAACTGACAAGTACAGTAGCTCCTCTTCAGTCCAATACTCTGTACTTGCTGGGAACAGAGGCGAGTGCTATTTGCCCTGTGTATGGCAATGGGAGCCCAATAGTGACTCTTCTTACCAGAAAACAACTCTTGCTCGTAGGACCAGAAACTGCATGTGATTCAACTCCATTTAGGACTGGGAAACAAACGCTAGCTCGCCTTACAGAAACACACACTGCTTTTGAGAAAACAGCACTCTTCTACTCTACTGTGTATCCTATGGGGTCCGAACAGTGAGCTTGCTCAGAACAAAAGAACTGTGCTTGCTACACACACGGGCCATATCAAGTTCAACTCTGCTTAGGAAACTGACAAGAACAGTAGCTCCTCTTCACTACAATACACAGTACTTGCTGGAAACAGACGCCAGTGCTATATGTACTGTGTATGGCAAAGGGAGCGCAATAGTGACTTTCTTTGCCAGAAAACAACTCTTGCTCGTAGGACCAAAAACTGCATGTGATTCAACTCCATTTAGGACTGGGAAACAAATGCTAGCTCGCCTTACAAGAAACACACTCTGCTTTAGAGAAAAGAGCACTCTTCTACCGTACTGTGTTTCCTATGGGGCCAGAACAGTGAGCTTCCTAGAACAAAAGAACTGTGCTTCCTACTCACACGGGCCATATCTAGTTCAATTCTGCTTAGGAAACTGACAAGAACAGTAGAACCTCTTCAGTCCAATACACTGTACATGCTGGGAACAGACGCCAGTGCTATTTGCCCTGTGTATGACAATGGGAGAACAATAGTGACTCTTCTTACCAGAAAACAACTCTTGCTAGTAGGACCAGAAACTGCATGTGATTCAACTCCATTTAGGACTGGGAAACAAACGCTAGCTCGCCTTACAAGAAACACACTCTGCTTTTGAGAAAAGAGCTCTCTTCTACTCTACTGTGTTTCCTATAGGGTCCGAACAGTGAGCTTGCTCAGAACAAAAGAACTGTGCTTCCTACACACATGGGCCATATCTAGTTCAACTCTGCTTAGGAAACTGACAAGAACAGTAGCTCCTCTTCCGTCCAATACTCTGTACTTGCTGGGAAGAGACGGCAGTGCTATTTGCCATGTGTATGGCAATGGGAGCACAATAGCGACACTTTTTACCAGAAAAAAACTCTTGCTCGTAGGACTAGAAACTGCATGTGATTCAACTCCATTCAGGACTGTAAAACAAACACTAGCTCGCCTTACAAGAAACACATTCTGCTTTTGAGTAAGAGCACTCTTCTAATCTACTGTGTATCCTATGGGGCCCGAACAGTGAGCTTGCTCAGAACAAAAGAACAGTGCTTGCTACACACACGGGCCATATCTAGTTCAACTCTGTTTGGGAAACTGACAAGAACAGGAGCTCCTCTTCAGTACAATACACTGTACTTGCTGGAAACAGACGCGAATGCTATTTGCACTGTGTATGGCAAAGGGAGCACAATAGTGACTTTCCTTGCCAGAAAACAACTCTTGCTCGTAGGACCAAAAACTGCATGTGATTCAACTCCATTTAGGACTGGGAAACAAACACTAGCTCGCCTTACAAGAAACACACTCTGCTGTTGAGAAAAGAGCACTCTTCTACTCTACTGTGTTTCCTATAGGGCCAGAACAGTGAGCTTGCTCAGAACAAAAGAACTGTGCTTTATACATGCACGGCCACATCTAGTTCAATTCTGCTTAGGATACGGACACGAACATTAGATCCTATTCAGTCCAATACACTGTACATGCTGGGAACAGACGTGAGTGCTATATGTACTGTGTATGGCAGTGGGAACGCAATAGTGACTCTTCTTACCAGAAAACAACTCTTGCTCGTAGGAGCAGAAACTGCATGTGATTCAACTCCATTTAGGACTGGGAAACAAACGCTAGCTCTCTTTACAAGAAACACACTCTGCTTTTGAGAAAACAGCACTCTTCTACTCTACTGTGTTTCCTATGGGGTCCGAACATTGAGCTTGCTCAGAACAAAAGAACTGTGCTTCCTACACACGGGCCATATCTAGTTCAACTCTGCTTAGGAAACTGACAAGTACAGTAGCTCCTCTTCAATCCAATACTCTCTACTTGCTGGGAACAGACGCGAGTGCTATTTGCCCTGTGTATGGCAATGGGAGCGCAATAGTGACTCTTCTTACCAGAAAACAACTGTTGCTCATAGGACCAGAAACTGCATGTGATTCAACTCCATTTAGCACTGGGAAACAAACACTAGCTCGCCTTACAAGAAACACACTCTGCTTTTGAGAAAAGAGCACTCTTCTACTCTACTGTGTTTCCTATGGGGTCCAAACAGTGAGCTTGCTGAGAACAAAAGAACTGTGCTTCCTACACACACGGGCCATATAGTTTCACTCTGCTTAGGAAACTGACAAGAACAGTAGATCCTTTTAAGTCCAATACACTGTACATGCAGGGAACAGACGGGAGTGCTATTTGTACTGTGTATGGCAATGGGAGCACAATAGTGACTGTTTTTACCAGAAAACAACTCTTGCTCAAAGGACCAAAAACTGCATGTTACTCAACTCAATTTAGGACTGGGAAACAAACGCTCACTCGCCTTACAAGTAACACACTCTGCTTTTGAGAAAAGAGCACTCTTCTACTCTACTGTGTTTCCTATGGGGTCCGAACAGTGAGCTTGCTCAGAACAAAAGAACTGTGCTTCCAACACGCATGGGACATATCTAGTTCAACTCTGCTTAGGAAACTGACAAGAACAGTAGCTCCTCTTCAGTCCAATACAATGTACTTGCTGGAAACAGACGCCAGTGCTATTTGCCCTGTGTATGGCAATGGAAGCGCAAAAGTGACTCTTCTTAGCAGAAAACAACCCTTGCTCGTAGGACCAGAAACTGCATGTGATTCATCTCCATTTAGGACTGGGAAAGAAACACTAGCTCGCCTTACAAGAAACACACTCTGCTTTTGAGAAAAGAGCACTCTTCTACTCTACTGTGTTACCTATGGGGTCCGAACAGTGGGCTTGCTCAGAACAAAAGAACTTTTCTTCCTACACACGGGCCATATCTAGTTCAACTCTGCTTAGGAAAATGACAAGAACAGTAGCTCCTCTTCAGTCCAATACACTGTACTTGCTGGAAACAGACGCGAGTGCTATTTGCACTGTGTAGGGCAAAGGGACCGCAATAGTGACTCTTCTTACCAGAAAACAACTCTTGCTTGTAGGACCAAAAACTGTATGGGACTCAACTCCATTTAGTACTGGGAAAGAAAAGCTAGCTCGCCTTGCAAGAAACACACTCTGCTTTTGAGAAAAGAGCTCTTTTCTACACTACTGTGTTTCCTATAGGGCCAGAACAGTGAACTTTCTCAGAACAGATGAACTGTGCTTCCTACACACGGCCATATATAGTTCAACTCTGCTTAGGAAACTGACAAGAACGGTAGCTCCTCTTCAGTCCAATATACTGTACATGCTGGGAACAGATGCCAGTGCTATTTGCCCTGTGTATGAAAATTGGAGCGCAATAGTGACTCTTTTTACCAAAAACAACTCTTGCACGTGGGACCAAAAACTGCATGTGACTCAACTCCATTTAGGACTGGGAAGCAAATCTAGTCCGCCTTACAAGAAACACACTCTGCTTTTGAGAAAAGAGCACTCTTCTACTGTACTGTGTTTCCTATGGGGTCCGAACAGTGAGCTTGTTGAGAACAAAAGAACTGTGCTTCCTACACACACGGGCCATATAGTTTCACTCTGCTTAGGAAACTGACAAGAACAGTAGATCCTTTTAAGTCCAATACACTGTACATGCTGGGAACAGACGGGAGTGCTATTTGTACTGTGTATGGCAATGGGAGCACAATAGTGACTGTTTTTACCAGAAAACAACTCTTGCTCAAAGGACCAAAAACTGCATGTTACTCAACTCAATTTAGGACTGGGAAACAAACGCTCACTCGCCTTACAAGAAACACACTCTGCTTTTGAGAAAAGAGCACTCTTCTACTCTACTGTGTTTCCTATGGGGTCCGAACAGTGAGCTTGCTCAGAACAAAGAACTGTGCTTCCTACACACACGGGCCATATAGTTTCACTCTGCTTAGGAAACTGACAAGAACAGTAGATCCTTTTAAGTCCAATACTCTGTACTTGCTGGGAACAGACGCCAGTTCTATTTGCACTGTGTATAGCAATGAGAGCGCAATAGTGACTCTTCTTACCAGAAAACAACTCTTTCTCGTAGGACCAGTAACTGCATGGGATTCAACTCCATTTAGAACTGGGAAACAAACACTAGCTCGCCTTACAAGAAACACACTCTGCTTTTGAGAAAAGAACACTCTTCTACTCTACTGTGTTTCCTATGGGGTCTGAACAGTGAGCTTGCTCAGAACAAAAGAACTGTGCTTCGAACACGCATGGGACATATCTAGTTCAACTCTGCTTAGGAAACTGACAAGAACAGTAGCTCCTCTTCAGTCCAATACACTGTACTTGCTGGAAACAGAGGCCAGTGCTATTTGCCCTGTGTATGGCAATGGGAGCGCAAAAGTGACTGTTCTTACCAAAAAAAAACTCTTGCTCCGTAGGACCAGAAACTGCATGTGATTCATCTCCATTTAGGACTGGGAAAGAAACACTAGCTCGCCTTACAAGAAACACACTCTGCTTTTGAGAAAAGAGCACTCTTCTACTCTACTGTGTTACCTATGGGGTCCGAACAGTGGGCTTGCTCAGAACAAAAGAACTTTTCTTCCTACACACGGGCCATATCTAGTTCAAGTCTGCTTAGGAAAATGACAAGAACAGTAGCTCCTCTTCAGTCCAATACACTGTACTTGCTGGAAACAGACGCGAGTGCTATTTGCACTGTGTAGAACAAAGGGACCGCAATAGTGACTCTTCTTACCAGAAAACAACTCTTGCTTGTAGGACCAAAAACTGTATGGGACTCAAATCCATTTAGTACTGGGAAAGAAAAGCTAGCTCGCCTTGCAAGAAACACACTCTGCTTTTGAGAAAAGAGCTCTTTTCTACACTACTGTGTTTCCTATAGGGCCAGAACAGTGAACTTGCTCAGAACAGATGAACTGTGCTTCCTACACACACGGGCCATATCTAGTTCAATTCTGCTTAGGAAACTGACAAGAACAGTAGCTCCTCTTCAGTCCAACACACTGTACTTGCTGGAAACAGACGCCAGGGCTATTTGCACTATGTATGGCAAAGGGAGCGCAATAGTGACTTTCCTTGCCAGAAAACAACTCTTGCTCATAGGACCAAAAACTGCATGTGATTCAACTCCATTTCAGACTGGGAAACAAACCCTAGCTCGCCTTACAAGAAACACACTCTGCTTTTGAGAAAACAGCTCTCTTCTACACTACTGTGTTTCCTATAGGGCCAGAACAGTGAGCATGCTCAGAACAAAAGAACTGTGCTTTATACATGCACGGCCATATCTAGTTCAATTCTGCTTAGGAAACGGACATGAACAGTAGATCCTATTCAGTCCAATACACTGTACATGCTGGGAACAGACGCTAGTGCTATATGTACTGTGTATGGCAGTGGGAACGCAATAGTGACTCTTCTTACGAGAAAACAACTCTTGCTCGTAGGACGAGAAACTGCATGTGATTCAACTCCATTTAGGACTGGGAAACAAACGCTAGCTCGCTTTACAAGAAACACACTGTACTTTTGAGAAAAGAGCTCTCTTCTACACTACTGTGTTTCCTATAAGGCCAGAACAGTGAACTTGCTCAGAACAGATGAACTGTGCTTCCTACACACACGGGCCATATCTAGTTCAACTCTGCTAAGGAAACTGACAAGAAGGGTAGCTCCTCTTCAGTCCAATATACTGTACATGCTGGGAACAGATGCCACTGCTATTTGCCCTGTGTATGACAATGGGAGAACAATAGTGACTCTTCTTACCAGAAAACAACTCTTGCTAGTAGGACCAGAAACTGCATGTGATTCAACTCCATTTAGGACTGGGAAACAAACGCTAGCTCGCCTTACAAGAATCACACTCTGCTTTTGAGAAAAGAGCTCTCTTCTACTCTACTGTGTTTCCTATAGGGTCCGAACAGTGAGCTTGCTCAGAACAAAAGAACTGTGCTTCCTACACACATGGGCCATATCTAGTTCAACTCTGCTTAGGAAACTGACAAGAACAGTAGCTCCTCTTCAGTCCAATACTCTGTACTTGCTGGGAAGAGACGGCAGTGCTATTTGCCATGTGTATGGCAATGGGAGCACAATAGCGACACTTTTTACCAGAAAAAAACTCTTGCTCGTAGGACTAGAAACTGCATGTGATTCAACTCCATTCAGGACTGTAAAACAAACACTACCTCGCCTTACAAGAAACACATTCTGCTTTTGAGTAAGAGCACTCTTCTAATCTACTGTGTATCCTATGGGGCCCGAACAGTGAGCTTGCTCAGAACAAAAGAACAGTGCTTGCTACACACACGGGCCATATCTAGTTCAACTCTGTTTGGGAAACTGACAAGAACAGGAGCTCCTCTTCAGTACAATACACTGTACTTGCTGGAAACAGACGCGAATGCTATTTGCACTGTGTATGGCAAAGGGAGCACAATAGTGACTTTCCTTGCCAGAAAACAACTCTTGCTCGTAGGACCAAAAACTGCATGTGATTCAACTCCATTTAGGACTGGGAAACAAACACTAGCTCGCCTTACAAGAAACACACTCTGCTGTTGAGAAAAGAGCACTCTTCTACTCTACTGTGTTTCCTATAGGGCCAGAACAGTGAGCTTGCTCAGAACAAAAGAACTGTGCTTTATACATGCACGGCCACATCTAGTTCAATTCTGCTTAGGATACGGACACGAACATTAGATCCTATTCAGTCCAATACACTGTACATGCTGGGAACAGACGTGAGTGCTATATGTACTGTGTATGGCAGTGGGAACGCAATAGTGACTCTTCTTACCAGAAAACAACTCTTGCTCGTAGGAGCAGAAACTGCATGTGATTCAACTCCATTTAGGACTGGGAAACAAACGCTAGCTCTCTTTACAAGAAACACACTCTGCTTTTGAGAAAACAGCACTCTTCTACTCTACTGTGTTTCCTATGGGGTCCGAACATTGAGCTTGCTCAGAACAAAAGAACTGTGCTTCCTACACACACGGGCCATATCTAGTTCAACTCTGCTTAGGAAACTGACAAGTACAGTAGCTCCTCTTCAATCCAATACTCTCTACTTGCTGGGAACAGACGCGAGTGCTATTTGCCCTGTGTATGGCAATGGGAGCGCAATAGTGACTCTTCTTACCAGAAAACAACTGTTGCTCATAGGACCAGAAACTGCATGTGATTCAACTCCATTGAGCACTGGGAAACAAACACTAGCTCGCCTTACAAGAAACACACTCTGCTTTTGAGAAAAGAGCACTCTTCTACTCTACTGTGTTTCCTATGGGGTCCAAACAGTGAGCTTGCTGAGAACAAAAGAACTGTGCTTCCTACACACACGGGCCATATAGTTTCACTCTGCTTAGGAAACTGACAAGAACAGTAGATCCTTTTAAGTCCAATACACTGTACATGCAGGGAACAGACGGGAGTGCTATTTGTACTGTGTATGGCAATGGGAGCACAATAGTGACTGTTTTTACCAGAAAACAACTCTTGCTCAAAGGACCAAAAACTGCATGTTACTCAACTCAATTTAGGACTGGGAAACAAACGCTCACTCGCCTTACAAGTAACACACTCTGCTTTTGAGAAAAGAGCACTCTTCTACTCTACTGTGTTTCCTATGGGGTCCGAACAGTGAGCTTGCTCAGAACAAAGAACTGTGCTTCCTACACACACGGGCCATATTAGTTCAACTCTGCTTAGGAAAATGACAAGAACAGTAGCTCCTCTTCAGTCCAATACTCTGTACTTGCTGGGAACAGACGCCAGTTCTATTTGCACTGTGTATAGCAGTGGGAGCGCAATAGTGACTCTTCTAACCAGAAAACAACTCTTTCTCGTAGGACCAGATACTGCATGGGATTCAACTCCATTTAGAACTGGGAAACAAACACTAGCTTGCCTTAAAAGAAACACACTCTGCTTTTCAGAAAAGAACACTCTTCTACTCTACTGTGTTTCCTATGGGGTCCGAACAGTGAGCTTGCTCAGAACAAAAGAACTGTGCTTCCAACACGCATGGGACATATCTAGTTCAACTCTGCTTAGGAAACTGACAAGAACAGTAGCTCCTCTTCAGTCCAATACAATGTACTTGCTGGAAACAGACGCCAGTGCTATTTGCCCTGTGTATGGCAATGGAAGCGCAAAAGTGACTCTTCTTAGCAGAAAACAACCCTTGCTCGTAGGACCAGAAACTGCATGTGATTCATCTCCATTTAGGACTGGGAAAGAAACACTAGCTCGCCTTACAAGAAACACACTCTGCTTTTGAGAAAAGAGCACTCTTCTACTCTACTGTGTTACCTATGGGGTCCGAACAGTGGGCTTGCTCAGAACAAAAGAACTTTTCTTCCTACACACGGGCCATATCTAGTTCAACTCTGCTTAGGAAAATGACAAGAACAGTAGCTCCTCTTCAGTCCAATACACTGTACTTGCTGGAAACAGACGCGAGTGCTATTTGCACTGTGTAGGGCAAAGGGACCGCAATAGTGACTCTTCTTACCAGAAAACAACTCTTGCTTGTAGGACCAAAAACTGTATGGGACTCAACTCCATTTAGTACTGGGAAAGAAAAGCTAGCTCGCCTTGCAAGAAACACACTCTGCTTTTGAGAAAAGAGCTCTTTTCTACACTACTGTGTTTCCTATAGGGCCAGAACAGTGAACTTTCTCAGAACAGATGAACTGTGCTTCCTACACACGGCCATATATAGTTCAACTCTGCTTAGGAAACTGACAAGAACGGTAGCTCCTCTTCAGTCCAATATACTGTACATGCTGGGAACAGATGCCAGTGCTATTTGCCCTGTGTATGAAAATTGGAGCGCAATAGTGACTCTTTTTACCAAAAACAACTCTTGCACGTGGGACCAAAAACTGCATGTGACTCAACTCCATTTAGGACTGGGAAGCAAATCTAGTCCGCCTTACAAGAAACACACTCTGCTTTTGAGAAAAGAGCACTCTTCTACTGTACTGTGTTTCCTATGGGGTCCGAACAGTGAGCTTGTTGAGAACAAAAGAACTGTGCTTCCTACACACACGGGCCATATAGTTTCACTCTGCTTAGGAAACTGACAAGAACAGTAGATCCTTTTAAGTCCAATACACTGTACATGCTGGGAACAGACGGGAGTGCTATTTGTACTGTGTATGGCAATGGGAGCACAATAGTGACTGTTTTTACCAGAAAACAACTCTTGCTCAAAGGACCAAAAACTGCATGTTACTCAACTCAATTTAGGACTGGGAAACAAACGCTCACTCGCCTTACAAAAAACACACTCTGCTTTTGAGAAAAGAGCACTCTTCTACTCTACTGTGTTTCCTATGGGGTCCGAACAGTGAGCTTGCTCAGAACAAAGAACTGTGCTTCCTACACACACGGGCCATATAGTTTCACTCTGCTTAGGAAACTGACAAGAACAGTAGATCCTTTTAAGTCCAATACTCTGTACTTGCTGGGAACAGACGCCAGTTCTATTTGCACTGTGTATAGCAATGGGAGCGCAATAGTGACTCTTCTTACCAGAAAACAACTCTTTCTCGTAGGACCAGTAACTGCATGGGATTCAACTCCATTTAGAACTGGGAAACAAACACTAGCTCGCCTTACAAGAAACACACTCTGCTTTTGAGAAAAGAACACTCTTCTACTCTACTGTGTTTCCTATGGGGTCTGAACAGTGAGCTTGCTCAGAACAAAAGAACTGTGCTTCGAACACGCATGGGACATATCTAGTTCAACTCTGCTTAGGAAACTGACAAGAACAGTAGCTCCTCTTCAGTCCAATACACTGTACTTGCTGGAAACAGAGGCCAGTGCTATTTGCCCTGTGTATGGCAATGGGAGCGCAAAAGTGACTGTTCTTACCAAAAAAAAACTCTTGCTCCGTAGGACCAGAAACTGCATGTGATTCATCTCCATTTAGGACTGGGAAAGAAACACTAGCTCGCCTTACAAGAAACACACTCTGCTTTTGAGAAAAGAGCACTCTTCTACTCTACTGTGTTACCTATGGGGTCCGAACAGTGGGCTTGCTCAGAAGAAAAGAACTTTTCTTCCTACACACGGGCCATATCTAGTTCAAGTCTGCTTAGGAAAATGACAAGAACAGTAGCTCCTCTTCAGTCCAATACACTGTACTTGCTGGAAACAGACGCGAGTGCTATTTGCACTGTGTAGAGCAAAGGGACCGCAATAGTGACTCTTCTTACCAGAAAACAACTCTTGCTTGTAGGACCAAAAACTGTATGGGACTCAAATCCATTTAGTACTGGGAAAGAAAAGCTAGCTCGCCTTGCAAGAAACACACTCTGCTTTTGAGAAAAGAGCTCTTTTCTACACTACTGTGTTTCCTATAGGGCCAGAACAGTGAACTTGCTCAGAACAGATGAACTGTGCTTCCTACACACACGGGCCATATCTAGTTCAATTCTGCTTAGGAAACTGACAAGAACAGTAGCTCCTCTTCAGTCCAATACACTGTACTTGCTGGAAACAGACGCCAGGGCTATTTGCACTATGTATGGCAAAGGGAGCGCAATAGTGACTTTCCTTGCCAGAAAACAACTCTTGCTCATAGGACCAAAAACTGCATGTGATTCAACTCCATTTCAGACTGGGAAACAAACCCTAGCTCGCCTTACAAGAAACACACTCTGCTTTTGAGAAAACAGCTCTCTTCTACACTACTGTGTTTCCTATAGGGCCAGAACAGTGAGCATGCTCAGAACAAAAGAACTGTGCTTTATACATGCACGGCCATATCTAGTTCAATTCTGCTTAGGAAACGGACATGAACAGTAGATCCTATTCAGTCCAATACACTGTACATGCTGGGAACAGACGCTAGTGCTATATGTACTGTGTATGGCAGTGGGAACGCAATAGTGACTCTTCTTACGAGAAAACAACTCTTGCTCGTAGGACGAGAAACTGCATGTGATTCAACTCCATTTAGGACTGGGAAACAAACGCTAGCTCGCTTTACAAGAAACACACTGTACTTTTGAGAAAAGAGCTCTCTTCTACACTACTGTGTTTCCTATAAGGCCAGAACAGTGAACTTGCTCAGAACAGATGAACTGTGCTTCCTACACACACGGGCCATATCTAGTTCAACTCTGCTAAGGAAACTGACAAGAAGGGTAGCTCCTCTTCAGTCCAATATACTGTACATGCTGGGAACAGATGCCACTGCTATTTGCCCTATGTATGAAAATGAGAGCGCAATAGTGATTCTTCTTACCAGAAAACAACTCTTGCTCATAGGACCAGAAACTGCATGTGATTCAACTCCATTTAGGACTGGGAAACAAAAGCTAGCTTGCCTTACAAGAAACACACTCTGCTTTTGAGTAAGAGCACTATTCTACTCTACTGTGTATCCTATGGTTTCCGAACCGTGTGCTTGCTCAGAACAGAAGAACTGTGCTTGCTACACACACGGCCATATGTAGTTCAATTCTGCTTAGGAAACTGACAAGAACAGTAGCTCCTATTCAGTACAATACACTGTACCTTCTGGAAACAGACGCGAGTGCCATTTGCACTGTGTAGGGAAAGGGAGCGCAATAGTGACTTTCCTTGCCAGAAAACAACTCTTGCTCATAGGACCAGAAACTGCATGTGATTCTACTCCATTTAGGACTGGGAAACAAACGCTAGCTCGCTTTACAAGAAACACACTCTGCTTTTGAGAAAAGAGCACTCTTCTACTCTACTGTGTTTCCTATGGGGTCCGAACAGTGAGCTTGCTCAGAACAAAAGAACTGTGCTTCCTACACACACGGGCCATATCTAGTTCAACTCTGCTTAGGAAACTGACAAGAACAGTAGCTCCTCTTCAGTCCAATACCCTGTACTTGCTGGAAACAGACGCCAGTGCTATTTGCCCTGTTTATGACAATGGGAGCACAATAGTGACTCTTCTTACCAGAAAAAAACTCTTGCTCGTAGGACCAGAAACTCATGGGATTCAAATCCATTTCTGACTGGGAAACAAACACTAGCTTGCCTTACAAGAAAAACACTCTGCTTTTGAGAAAAGAGCACTCTTCTCCTCTACTGTGTTTTCTATGGGGTCCGAACAGTGAGCTTGCTCAGAACAAAAGAACTGTGCTTCCTCAACACATGGTACATATCTAATTCAACTCTGCTTAGAAAACTGACAAGAACAGTAGCTCCTCTTCAGTCCAATACACTGAACTTGCTGGGAACAGACGCTACGGCTATTAGCACTGTGTATGGCAATTGGAGCGCAATAGTGACTCTTCTTACCAGAAAACAACTCTTGCTTGTAGGACCAAAAACTGCATGGGACTCAACTCCATTTAGTACTGGGAAAGAAAAGCTAGCTCGCCTTACAAGAAACACACTCTGCTTTTGAGAAAAGAGCTCTTTTCTACACTACTGTGTTTCCTATAGGGCCAGAACAGTGAACTTGCTCAGAACAGATGAACTGTGCTTCCTACACACACGGGCCATATCTAGTTCAACTCTGCTTAGGAAACTGACAAGAACGGTAGCTCCTCTTCAGTCCAATATACTGTACATGCTGGGAACAGATGCCAGTGCTATTTGCCCTGTGTAAGAAAATGGGAGCGCAATAATGACTCTTCTTACCAGAAAACAACTCTTGCTCGTAGGACCAGAAACTGCATGTGATTCAACTCCATTTAGGACTGGGAAACAAAAGCTAGCTCGCCTTACAAGAAACACACTCTGCTTTTGAGTAAGTGCACTCTTCTACTCTACTGTGTATCCTATGGTGTCCGAACAGTGAGCTTGCTCAGAACAAAAGAACTGTGCTTCCTACACACACGGGCCATATCTAGTTCAATTCTGCTTAGGAAACTGACAAGAACAGTAGCTCTTCTTCAGTCCAATACACTGTACTTGCTGGAAACAGACGCGAGTGCTATTTGCACTATGTACGTTAAAGGGAGCGCAATAGTGACTTTACTTGCCAGAAAACAACTCTTGCTCGTAGGACCAAAAACTGCATGTGATTCAACTCCATTTCGGACTGGGAAACAAACCCTAGCTCGCCTTACAAGAAACACACTCTGCTTTTGAGAAAACAGCTCTCTTCTACACTACTGTGTTTCCTATAGGGCCAGAACAGTGAGCATGCTCAGAACAAAAGAACTGTGCTTTATACATGCATGGCCATATCTAGTTCAATTCTGGTTAGGAAACGGACACGAACATTAGATCCTATTCAGTCCAATACACTGTACATGCTGGGAACAGACGCTAGTGCTATATGTACTGTGTATGGCAGTGGGAACGCAATAGTGACTCTTCTTACAAGAAAACAACTCTTGCTCGTAGGACCAGAAACTGCATGTGATTCAACTCCATTTAGGACTGGGAAAAAAACGCTAGCTCGCTTTACAAGAAACACACTGTACTTTTGAGAAAAGAGCTCTCTTCTACACTACTGTGTTTCCTATAGGGCCAGAACTGTGAACTTGCTCAGAACAGATGAACTGTGCTTCCTACACACACGGGCCATATCTAGTTGAACTCTGCTAAGGAAACTGACAAGAAGGGTAGCTCCTCTTCAGTCCAATATACTGTACATGCTGGGAACAGATGCCACTGTTATTTGCCCTATGTATGAAAATGAGAGCGCAATAGCAATTCTTCTTACCAGAAAACAACTCTTGCTCGTAGGACCAGAAACTGCATGTGATTCAACTCCATTTAGGACTGGGAAACAAAAGCTAGCTTGCCTTACAAGAATCACACTCTGCTTTTGAGTAAGAGCACTCTTCTACTCTACTGTGTATCCTATGGTGTCCGAACCGTGTGCTTGCTCAGAACAAAAGAACTGTGCTTGCTACACACACGGCCATATGTAGTTCAATTCTGCTTAGGAAACTGACAAGAACAGTAGCTCCTCTTCAGTCCAATACACTGTACTTGCTGGGAACAGACGCTACGGCTATTAGCACTGTGTATGGCAATTGGAGCACAATAGTGACTCTTCTTACCAAAAAACAACTCTTGCTCGTAGGACCAAAAACTGCATGTGACTCAACTCCATTTAGGACTGGGAAACAAATGCTAGTTCGCATTACAAGAAACACACTCTGCTTTGGAGAAAAGAGCACTCATCTACTCTACTGTGTTTACTATAGGGCCAGAACAGTGAGCTTGCTGAGAACAAAAGAACTGTGCTTCCTACACACACGGGCCATATAGTTTCACTCTGCTTAAGAAACTGACAAGAACAGTAGATCCCTTTAAGTCCAATACACTGTCCATGCTGGGAATTGACGGGAGTGCTATTTGCCCTGTGTATGACAATGGGAGCACAATAGTGACTCTTCTTACCAGAAAACAACTCTTGCACGTAGGACCAGAAACTGCATGTGATTCAACTGCATTTAGGACTAGGAAACAAACGCTAGCTCGCCTTACAAGAAACACACTCTGCTTTTGAGAAAAGAGCACTCTTCTACTCTACCGTGTTTCCTATGGGGTCCGAACAGTGAGCTTGCTCAGAACAAAAGAACTGAGATTCCTACACACATGGGACATATCTAATTCAACTCTGCTTAGGAAACTGACAAGAACATTAGCTCCTCTTCAGTCCAATACACTGTACTTGCTGGAACAGACGCCAGGGCTATTTGCACTGTGTATGGCAATTGGAGCACAATAGTGACTCTTTTTACCAAAAAACAGCTCTTGCTCGTAGGACCAAAAACTGCATGTGACTCAACTCCATTTAGGACTGGGAAACAAATCTAGTTCGCCTTACAAGAAACACACTCTGCTTTTGAGAAAAGAGCACTCTTCTACTGTACTGTGTTTCCTGTGGGGTCCGAACAGTGAGCTTGCTGAGAACAAAAGAACTGTGCTTCCTACACACACGGGCCATATAGTTTCACTCTGCTTAGGAAACTGACAAGAACAGTAGATCCTTTTAAGTCCAATACACTGTACATGCTGGGAACAGACGGAAGTGCTATTTGTACTGTGTATGGCAAAGGGAGCACAATAGTGACTTTCCTTACCAGAAAACAACTCTTGCTCGTAGGACCAAAAACTGCATGTGATTCAACTCCATTTAGGACTGGGAAACAAACGCTAGCTTGCCTTACAAGAAACACAATCTGCTTTTGAGAAAAGAGCACTCTTCTACTCTACCGTGTTTCCTATAAGGCCAGACAGAGAGCTTGCTCAGAACAAAAGAACTGTGATTCATACATACACGGACATATCTTTTTCAATTCTGCTTAGGAAACTGACAAGAACAGTAGATCCTTCTCAGTCCAATACACTGTACATGCTAGGAACAGACGCGAGAGCTATTTGTACTGTGTATGGCAATGGGAGCGCAATAGTGACTCTTCTTACCAGAAAACAACTCTTGCTCCTAGGACCAAAAACTGCATGTGACTCAACTCCATTTAGGACTGGGAAACAAACGCTAGCTCGCCTTACAAGAAACACACACTGCTTTGGAGAAAAGAGCACTCTTCTACTCTACTGTGTTTCTTAAAGGGCCAGAACAGTGAGCTTGCTCAGAACAAAAGAACTGTGCTTCCTACACACACGGGCCATATCTAGTTCAATTCTGCTTAGGAAACTGACAAGAACAGTAGAACCTCTTCATTCCAATACACTGTACATGCTGGGAACAGACGCCACTGCTATTTGCCCTGTGTATGACAATGGGAGCGCAATAGTGACTCTTCTTACCAGAGAACAACTCTTGCACATAGGACCACAAACTGCATGTGATTCAACTCCATTTAGGACTGGGAAACAAACGATCGCTCGGCTTACAAGAAACACACTCTGCTTTTGAGAAAAGAGCACTCTTCTACTCTAATGTTTTTCCTATAGGACCAAACATAGAGCTTGCTCAGAACAAAAGAACTGTGTTTCCTACATACACGGCCATATCTAGTTCAATTCTGCTTAGGAAACTGACAAGAACAGTAGATCCTTTTCAGTCCAATACACTGTACATGGTGGGAACAGACGGTAGTGCTATTTGTACTGTGTATGGCAAAGGGAGCACAAGAGTGACTGTTTTTACCAGAAAACAACTCTTGCTCATAGGACCAAAAACTTCATGTGACTCAACTCCATTTAGGATTGGGAAACAAACGCTAGCTCGCCTTACAAGAAACACACTCTGCTTTAGAGAAAAGAGCACACTTCTACTGTATTGTGTTTCCTATAGGGCCAGAACAGTGAGCTTGCTCAGAACAAAAGAACTGTGCTTCCTACACACATGGGCCATATCTAGTTCAATTCTGCTTAGGAAACTTACAAGAACAGTAGAACCTCTTCAGTCCAATACACTGTACATGCTGGGAACAGACACCAGTGCTCTTTGCCCTGTGTATGACAATGGGAGCACAATAGTGACTCTTCTTACCAGAAAACAACTCTTGCACGTAGGACCAGAAACTGCATGTGATTCAACTGCATTTAGGACTAGGAAACAAACACTAGCTCGCCTTACAAGAAACACCCTCTGCTTTTGAGAAAAGAGCACTCTTCTACTCTACTGTGTTTCCTAAGGGGTCCGAACAGTGAGCTTGCTCAGAACAAAATAACTGTTCCTCCTACACACACGGGCCATATCTAGTTCAATTCTACTTAGGAAAATGACAAGAAAAGTAGCTGCTCTTCAGTCCAATACTCTGTACTTGCTGGGAACAGACGCCAGTGCTATTTGCCCTGTGTATGGCAATGGGAGCACAATAGTGACTGTTCTTACAAGAAAAAAAACTCTTGCTCGTAGGACCAGAAACTGCATGTGATTCAACTCCATCTGGACTGGGAAACAAACACTAGCTCGCCTAAAAAGAAACACACTCTGCTTTTGAGAAAAGAGCACTCTTCTACTCTACTGTGTTTCCTATGGTGTCCGAACAGTGAGCTTGCTCAGAACAAAAGAACTGTGCTTCCTACACACACGGGCCATATCTAGTTCAATTCTGCTTAGGAAAATGACAAGAACAGTAGCTCCTCTTCAGTCCAATACACTGTACTTGCTGGGAACAGATGTCAGTGCTATTTGCATTGTGTATAGCAATGGGAGCGCAATAGTGACTCTTCTTACCAGAAAACAACTCTTGCTTATAGGACCAAAAACGGCATGTGATTCAACACCATTTAGTACTGGGAAACAAACGCCAGCTCGCCTTACAAGAAACACACTCTGCTTTTGAGAAAAGAGCACTCTTCTACTCTACTGTGTTTCCTATAGGAACAGAACAGAGAGCTTGCTCAGAACAAAAGAACTGTGCTTCATACATACACAGCCATATCTAGTTCAACTCTGCTTAGGAAACTGACAAGAACGGTAGCTGCTTTTCAGTCCAATACACTGTACATGCTGGGAACAGACGCCAGTGCTATTTGTACTGTGTATGGCAAAGGGAGCGCAATAGTGACTCTTCTTACCAGAAAACAACTCTTTCTCGTAGGACCAGAATCTGCATGTGATTCAACTCCATTTAGGAATGGGAAACAAACACTAGCTTGCCTTACAAGAAACACACTCTGCTTTTGAGAAAAGAGCACTCTTCTACTCTACCGTGTTTCCTATGGGGTCCGAACAGTGAGCTTGCTCAGAACAAAAGAACTGAGCTTCCTACACACATGGGACATATCTAGTTCAACTCTGCTTAGGAAACTGACAAGAACATTTGCTCATCTTCAGTCCAATTCAATGTACTTGCTGGGAACAGACGCCAGGGCTATTTGCACTGTGTATGGCAATTGGAGCACAATAGTGACTCTTTTTACCAAAAAACAAGTCTTGCTCGTAGGACCAAAAACTGCATGTGACTCAACTCCATTTAGGACTGGGAAACAAATCTAGTTCGCCTTACAAGAAACACACTCTGCTTTTGAGAAAAGAGCACTCTTCTACTGTACTGTGTTTCCTGTGGGGTCCGAACAGTGAGCTTGCTGAGAACAAAAGAACTGTGCTTCCTACACACACGGGCCATATAGTTTCACTCTGCTTAGGAAACTGACAAGAACAGTAGATCCTTTTAAGTCCAATACACTGTACATGCTGGGAACAGACGGAAGTGCTATTTGTACTGTGTATGGCAAAGGGAGCACAATAGTGACTTTCCTTACCAGAAAACAACTCTTGCTCGTAGGACCAAAAACTGCATGTGATTCAACTCCATTTAGGACTGGGAAACAAACGCTAGCTTGCCTTACAAGAAACACAATCTGCTTTTGAGAAAAGAGCACTCTTCTACTCTACCGTGTTTCCTATAAGGCCAGACAGAGAGCTTGCTCAGAACAAAAGAACTGTGATTCATACATACACGGACATATCTTTTTCAATTCTGCTTAGGAAACTGACAAGAACAGTAGATCCTTCTCAGTCCAATACACTGTACATGCTAGGAACAGACGCGAGAGCTATTTGTACTGTGTATGGCAATGGGAGCGCAATAGTGACTCTTCTTACCAGAAAACAACTCTTGCTCCTAGGACCAAAAACTGCATGTGACTCAACTCCATTTAGGACTGGGAAACAAACGCTAGCTCGCCTTACAAGAAACACACACTGCTTTGGAGAAAAGAGCACTCTTCTACTCTACTGTGTTTCTTAAAGGGCCAGAACAGTGAGCTTGCTCAGAACAAAAGAACTGTGCTTCCTACACACACGGGCCATATCTAGTTCAATTCTGCTTAGGAAACTGACAAGAACAGTAGAACCTCTTCATTCCAATACACTGTACATGCTGGGAACAGACGCCACTGCTATTTGCCCTGTGTATGACAATGGGAGCGCAATAGTGACTCTTCTTACCAGAGAACAACTCTTGCACATAGGACCACAAACTGCATGTGATTCAACTCCATTTAGGACTGGGAAACAAACGATCGCTCGGCTTACAAGAAACACACTCTGCTTTTGAGAAAAGAGCACTCTTCTACTCTAATGTTTTTCCTATAGGACCAAACATAGAGCTTGCTCAGAACAAAAGAACTGTGTTTCCTACATACACGGCCATATCTAGTTCAATTCTGCTTAGGAAACTGACAAGAACAGTAGATCCTTTTCAGTCCAATACACTGTACATGGTGGGAACAGACGGTAGTGCTATTTGTACTGTGTATGGCAAAGGGAGCACAAGAGTGACTGTTTTTACCAGAAAACAACTCTTGCTCATAGGACCAAAAACTTCATGTGACTCAACTCCATTTAGGATTGGGAAACAAACGCTAGCTCGCCTTACAAGAAACACACTCTGCTTTAGAGAAAAGAGCACACTTCTACTGTATTGTGTTTCCTATAGGGCCAGAACAGTGAGCTTGCTCAGAACAAAAGAACTGTGCTTCCTACACACATGGGCCATATCTAGTTCAATTCTGCTTAGGAAACTTACAAGAACAGTAGAACCTCTTCAGTCCAATACACTGTACATGCTGGGAACAGACACCAGTGCTCTTTGCCCTGTGTATGACAATGGGAGCACAATAGTGACTCTTCTTACCAGAAAACAACTCTTGCACGTAGGACCAGAAACTGCATGTGATTCAACTGCATTTAGGACTAGGAAACAAACACTAGCTCGCCTTACAAGAAACACCCTCTGCTTTTGAGAAAAGAGCACTCTTCTACTCTACTGTGTTTCCTAAGGGGTCCGAACAGTGAGCTTGCTCAGAACAAAATAACTGTTCCTCCTACACACACGGGCCATATCTAGTTCAATTCTACTTAGGAAAATGACAAGAAAAGTAGCTGCTCTTCAGTCCAATACTCTGTACTTGCTGGGAACAGACGCCAGTGCTATTTGCCCTGTGTATGGCAATGGGAGCACAATAGTGACTGTTCTTACAAGAAAAAAAACTCTTGCTCGTAGGACCAGAAACTGCATGTGATTCAACTCCATCTGGACTGGGAAACAAACACTAGCTCGCCTAAAAAGAAACACACTCTGCTTTTGAGAAAAGAGCACTCTTCTACTCTACTGTGTTTCCTATGGTGTCCGAACAGTGAGCTTGCTCAGAACAAAAGAACTGTGCTTCCTACACACACGGGCCATATCTAGTTCAATTCTGCTTAGGAAAATGACAAGAACAGTAGCTCCTCTTCAGTCCAATACACTGTACTTGCTGGGAACAGATGTCAGTGCTATTTGCATTGTGTATAGCAATGGGAGCGCAATAGTGACTCTTCTTACCAGAAAACAACTCTTGCTTATAGGACCAAAAACGGCATGTGATTCAACACCATTTAGTACTGGGAAACAAACGCCAGCTCGCCTTACAAGAAACACACTCTGCTTTTGAGAAAAGAGCACTCTTCTACTCTACTGTGTTTCCTATAGGAACAGAACAGAGAGCTTGCTCAGAACAAAAGAACTGTGCTTCATACATACACAGCCATATCTAGTTCAACTCTGCTTAGGAAACTGACAAGAACGGTAGCTGCTTTTCAGTCCAATACACTGTACATGCTGGGAACAGACGCCAGTGCTATTTGTACTGTGTATGGCAAAGGGAGCGCAATAGTGACTCTTCTTACCAGAAAACAACTCTTTCTCGTAGGACCAGAATCTGCATGTGATTCAACTCCATTTAGGAATGGGAAACAAACACTAGCTTGCCTTACAAGAAACACACTCTGCTTTTGAGAAAAGAGCACTCTTCTACTCTACCGTGTTTCCTATGGGGTCCGAACAGTGAGCTTGCTCAGAACAAAAGAACTGAGCTTCCTACACACATGGGACATATCTAGTTCAACTCTGCTTAGGAAACTGACAAGAACATTTGCTCATCTTCAGTCCAATTCAATGTACTTGCTGGGAACAGACGCCAGGGCTATTTGCACTGTGTATGGCAATTGGAGCACAATAGTGACTCTTTTTACCAAAAAACAAGTCTTGCTCGTAGGACCAAAAACTGCATGTGACTCAACTCCATTTAGGACTGGGAAACAAATCTAGTTCGCCTTACAAGAAACACACTCTGCTTTTGAGAAAAGAGCACTCTTCTACTGAACTGTGTTTCCTAAGGGGTCCGAACAGTGAGCTTGCTGAGAACAAAAGAACTGTGCTTCCTACACACACGGGCAATATAGTTTCACTCTGCTTAGGAAACTGACAAGAACAGTAGATCCTTTTAAGTCCAATACACTGTACATGCTGGGAACAGACGGAAGTGCTATTTGTACTGTGTATGGCAAAGGGAGCACAATAGTGACTTTCCTTACCAGAAAACAACTCTTGCTCGTAGGACCAAAAACTGCATGTGATTCAACTCCATTTAGGACTGGGAAACAAACGCTAGCTTGCCTTACAAGAAACACAATCTGCTTTTGAGAAAAGAGCACTCTTCTACTCTACCGTGTTTCCTATAAGGCCAGACAGAGAGCTTGCTCAGAACAAAAGAACTGTGATTCATACATACACGGACATATCTTTTTCAATTCTGCTTAGGAAACTGACAAGAACAGTAGATCCTTCTCAGTCCAATACACTGTACATGCTAGGAACAGACGCGAGAGCTATTTGTACTGTGTATGGCAATGGGAGCGCAATAGTGACTCTTCTTACCAGAAAACAACTCTTGCTCCTAGGACCAAAAACTGCATGTGACTCAACTCCATTTAGGACTGGGAAACAAACGCTAGCTCGCCTTACAAGAAACACACACTGCTTTGGAGAAAAGAGCACTCTTCTACTCTACTGTGTTTCTTAAAGGGCCAGAACAGTGAGCTTGCTCAGAACAAAAGAACTGTGCTTCCTACACACACGGGCCATATCTAGTTCAATTCTGCTTAGGAAACTGACAAGAACAGTAGAACCTCTTCATTCCAATACACTGTACATGCTGGGAACAGACGCCACTGCTATTTGCCCTGTGTATGACAATGGGAGCGCAATAGTGACTCTTCTTACCAGAGAACAACTCTTGCACATAGGACCACAAACTGCATGTGATTCAACTCCATTTAGGACTGGGAAACAAACGATCGCTGGGCTTACAAGAAACACACTCTGCTTTTGAGAAAAGAGCACTCTTCTACTCTAATGTTTTTCCTATAGGACCAAACATAGAGCTTGCTCAGAACAAAAGAACTGTGTTTCCTACATACACGGCCATATCTAGTTCAATTCTGCTTAGGAAACTGACAAGAACAGTAGATCCTTTTCAGTCCAATACACTGTACATGGTGGGAACAGACGGTAGTGCTATTTGTACTGTGTATGGCAAAGGGAGCACAAGAGTGACTGTTTTTACCAGAAAACAACTCTTGCTCATAGGACCAAAAACTTCATGTGACTCAACTCCATTTAGGATTGGGAAACAAACGCTAGCTCGCCTTACAAGAAACACACTCTGCTTTAGAGAAAAGAGCACACTTCTACTGTATTGTGTTTCCTATAGGGCCAGAACAGTGAGCTTGCTCAGAACAAAAGAACTGTGCTTCCTACACACATGGGCCATATCTAGTTCAATTCTGCTTAGGAAACTTACAAGAACAGTAGAACCTCTTCAGTCCAATACACTGTACATGCTGGGAACAGACACCAGTGCTCTTTGCCCTGTGTATGACAATGGGAGCACAATAGTGACTCTTCTTACCAGAAAACAACTCTTGCACGTAGGACCAGAAACTGCATGTGATTCAACTGCATTTAGGACTAGGAAACAAACACTAGCTCGCCTTACAAGAAACACCCTCTGCTTTTGAGAAAAGAGCACTCTTCTACTCTACTGTGTTTCCTAAGGGGTCCGAACAGTGAGCTTGCTCAGAACAAAATAACTGTTCCTCCTACACACACGGGCCATATCTAGTTCAATTCTACTTAGGAAAATGACAAGAAAAGTAGCTGCTCTTCAGTCCAATACTCTGTACTTGCTGGGAACAGACGCCAGTGCTATTTGCCCTGTGTATGGCAATGGGAGCACAATAGTGACTGTTCTTACAAGAA